>NW_028283838.1:0-106046 GCF_059441095.1 Idiotropiscis lumnitzeri
GCTACGGCGGAGAGCCTGGCCTTTGCGGCCCATTTATTCATCATTGTAGGCTGATTTTTGACCAGCAGCCCCGAACCTATGCGCTAGACAGCTCAAAAGTAGCATTTATGATGAGCCTCCTGACTGGTCAAGCGAGTGCATGGGCCATGGCCGTGAGCAACACGCGTCCCGAGATCAGCTCCTCGTTCCCCGCCTTTCTGAACGAGTTCCAGCGAGTGTTCCACCACCCGATCCGCGGGAAGGAGGCCGGAGCGGAATTACTGGACTGTATCCAGGGGGCACGGTCAGTTGCCGAGTACTCGATCACCTTCCCCACCCGAGCAGCGGAGAGTGGATTCGACGACTGCGCCCTGAGGTCCGTTTTCCGGAGGGGTCTGAACCCGGCCCTCAAGGACGAGCTGGCAGCCCGCGACGACGCCGAGACGCTGGAGGAGCTGATCACCCTGGCGATTCGTCTGGACAACCGCCTTCGAGAGCGTCGTCGAGAGCGAGGGGTGGAGCAGCGCCACGCCGAGCCGCCACGATTCCGGTTACCCGAACCTGCGCCCGCCGACGAGCCCATGCAGATGGGGGCCAGCCGCCTGGCGTCGCGGGAGCACCCTCGAGAGCAGGCGAGGGAGCAGCGCCGCTCGACCCATCCTCACACTCGGTCTCCCGGGTGGCCGCCCGTCGACGAGCCCAGGGGGGCGCCTCCGCGCCGTCCGGACCTACGAGAGAGGCAGCGCCGGCGCAGCACAGGGGCGTGCTTCTACTGCGGTCAACAGGGACACAGAGTAGCAGAGTGCGCGGAGATGGCCGACCGCCTAGAGTCATCCCCTCGTCGCCCCGCTCACTGCGAGTCCGCGGGGCGCACCTCCGCGGCTCCAGGTCCCCGGCAAGAACAGCCCGCCAGCGCGGCGGAGGGACAGGACAGTGCCGGGACCACCCAGAGACTTGAGATGGACGGAGAAATCACAGGGCTTAACGGGAGTGTTAAAGTTTGCGCGCTGATTGACTCCGGGGCCGATGACTGCTTTATAGACGCGGGTTTAGTGGCCCAACTCGGTTGTGAGGTCACCGAGCTCCACAAATCGGAGAAACTTTATGACCTCGATGGTCGCGTGCTGGCCGACATCCGACGGCTAACCGAACCTCTTACGCTGAAGTTGTCAGGCAACCACATCGAAAGGCGTTCGTTTTTTGTCATGCCCGCCAGGTCCGCCCCAGTCGTATTGGGAATCCCATGGCTAACCGCACACAACCCGGTCATCGACTGGAGCCGGCTCTCCCTCCAGAATTGGAGCCCTTTTTGCTACGCGCACTGCCTACGGTCAGCCGGAGAGGGCGTGCGGCCCCGGGCGGCCCCCGAGGTAGAAATCGAGCTTGAAAACGTGCCTAGCGTTTACCACGACCTCCGCGCCGTTTTTAGCAAAGAAAAAGCCAAATCACTTCCGCCGCACCGCCCATACGACTGCGCGATCGACCTAGTGCCCGACCCCGTCCTGCCGTCGGTACGGTTGTACAAGGTCTCGCAACCCGAGCAGGCGGCGATGAAGGATTACATAACGGAATCCCTCGCGGCGGGATTGATACGACCATCCACGTCTCCGGTAGGAGCCGGGCTCTTCTTTGTAGAAAAGAAAGATAAATCCCTCCGCCCCTGCGTCGATTACAAGGAACTAAACGCGATCACTGTTAAAAATCGCTACCCACTGCCCCTCCTGGACTCGGCCTTCGCTCCTCTGCAATCCGCGACAGTCTTTTCAAAATTAGACCTCCGCAGCGCGTACCACCTGGTCCGCATTAGAGAAGGGGATGAGTGGAAGACCGCGTTTAAAACCCCACTGGGACATTTTGAGTACCTTTGTCATGCCCTTTGGGTTATCAAATGCACCCGCGGTGTTCCAAGCTCTCATTAATGACGTCCTCAGGGATATGCTCAATGTTTGTTGTTTTGTCTACCTGGACGATATCCTTATTTTCTCTCGGTCCCTAAAAGAACACCACCTCCACGTGCGATCCATTTTACAACGACTCCTAGAAAACAAATTATACGTTAAGGCAGAAAAATGTGAATTCCACAAAACCTCGGTTTCGTTCCTAGGATTCATAGTAGAAAACGGGCAATTAAAGGCCGACCCGGCCAAGACGCGCGCCGTCGTGGAGTGGCCGGTGCCCACTACACGCAAACAGCTGCAGAGATTCCTAGGGTTCGCGAATTTCTATCGCCGCTTCATCAAAGACTATAGCCGCCGGGCGCTGCCGCTCACTCGCCTCACCTCGACGAAGATTCGTTTCGCCTGGGACAGGGAAGCCGAGGGGGCGTTCGCGGATTTAAAAAAGGCATTCACAAACCCTCCCGTATTGCACCACCCTAACACCGATCTTCCTTTTGTTGTAGAGGTGGACGCCTCTGATTCGGGAGTGGGGGCCGTCCTGTCGCAGCGGTCCCCGGTCGACCAACGTCTGCACCCCTGCGCCTTTTTCTCTCGCCGCCTCTCCCCAGCGGAGGCCAACTACGATGTGGGCAACCGAGAACTCCTGGCCGTGATCCTGGCCCTGCAGGAATGGCGGCACTGGCTGGAGGGCACCCAGGAGCCATTCATCATTTTTACGGACCACAAGAACCTGTCATACATCCGCCACATGAAAAGACTGAACCCCCGGCTGGCGCGGTGGGCCTTGATCCTCAGCCGCTTCAATTATACCATGACTTACCGGCCGGGGGCACGCAACACCAAACCCGACGCACTGTCACGCATCCACGACGCCTGGGAAGACGAAGAGGGGCCGGCGAGCGTGGTGCCCAGTCATCGCTTGGTGGGGGGCCTGCAATGGGAGATCGAGCGGCGAATCCGAGAAGCCCAGGAGGAAAGTGGGGCGCCAACGGAGTGTCCTCCCGGGCGCCTGTTCGTGCCGACTCGAGACCGGGCGGAGGTAATCCAGTGGGGCCATGCCTCCAAGTTGGCCTGCCACCCGGGCATACGCCGCACCCTGGGCCTGATCGCCCAACGCTTTTGGTGGCCGTCGCTCAAAAGAGATGTGACGGCGTACATGCAAGCCTGTCCACAATGCGCTGCCAGCAAGGCATCGCACCAGCCCCCGGCGGGCCTACTGCACCCGCTTCCCGTTCCGGCGCGCCCCTGGTCCAACATTTCACTGGACTTTGTCACTGGCCTGCCCGTTTCCCGCGGGCAAACGGTCGTCTTGACCATAGTGGACCGCTTCTCCAAGGCCGCCCATTTCGTTGCGCTACCCAAGCTCCCGACAGCCCTCGAAACAGCCAACCTGCTGGTCCAACACGTGGTTCGACTCCATGGCATCCCGGACGACTTGGTGTCCGACCGAGGCCCGCAGTTCGTCTCCCAGGTATGGAAGAAATTCTGCCAGTGCCTCGGGGCTACATCCAGTCTCTCCTCAGGCTACCACCCGCAGACCAACGGGCAATCGGAGCGCGCCAATCAGGACCTTGAGTCCGCGCTCCGCTGCGTCTGCATGGACCAGCCGGCCACCTGGGTCGATCATCTGCCATGGATCGAGTACGCTCACAATACTCTGATCTCCTCAGCCACAGGTCGATCACCATTCCAGACCGCCTACGGGCACCAACCTCCGCTGTTTCCGTCCCAACCCGGTTCTGAAGAGGTACCCTCGGTCCAGCAGCACCTAAAGCGAGCCCACCGGGCATGGAAAGAGGCTCGGGCCGCCCTGTCACGCACCACGCAGCGGAACCGGCGCATCGCTGACCGTCGCCGCCGTCCAGCCCCGGGCTACAAGATCGGCGACAAGGTATGGCTGTCCACACGAGACCTTAATCTGGCTGGATCATCCCGCAAGCTAGGGCCACGTTACGTGGGCCCGTTCGAAGTCGCAGCCATCATCAACCCGGTCTCGGTCCGCCTCAAATTACCCCCCACCGTGAAGATACACCCCGTGTTCCACGTGTCTTTCATCAAGCCGGCCCCTACCTGCCCGCTGGTGCCGCCCGCCGCCCCGCCACCGCCTCCTAGGATCATTGACGGCGACCCAGTCTACACGGTAAAGGAGATCTTGAACTCCAGGCGCAGGGGAAGGGGGACTCAGTACCTGGTCGACTGGGAGGGCTATGGCCCAGAAGAACGGCAATGGATCCCTCGCTCCTGGATCATGTGTCCATCTCTACTACGAGATTACCACAACGCCCACCCAACGAAACCAGGTAGTACGCCAAGGGGCGTCTGTTAAGGGGGGGGTACTGTCACGATCGTGCCTTTGTGTTGCAGCCGAGTGGGCGTGGTCGACGGCGCGTTGCTCGGCAACGCGGCCACGAGCGGACGCGTTCGCGAGACGGCCCAGCTGCAACCCATCATGCCTTGATTACGGACTATTTAAGCCTCCGACACGCAAACCTGCGTGTCGGATTATTGACCTACTTGCTCTCGCCTTGTGCCTTGCTACAGTCTTTGCCAACTTTGCTCCGTGTATTTGTCGTGTATGTTGTTACCTTGTTTATTTCTACAGCTACGTTTCGGCTCGCTTTGTGTTTTTTCGATGATTGGATTTAACCTTACCCTTTGGAGGAAGGACATTCTTGTTTTCGGTTTTCTTGCATTGCAAGCTCCTTTTGTTACTCGTTTTGCTTTTCCTGGGGGAAGATTGTTCCCCCAGCGTTTTCCGTTCACGTCTCCCGACGTCTGTAAGTATAGACCCTCTATTATTATTGATAGCAACCCTCCTTGCCTATCGCCTGCCAATTGTTTTTTGCCGGCCACAATAAATATTGTTCCTACCAAATTTTCCCTTGTCTGCGCTTTAAGGATCCACCCACACCGCTTCCCAGCCCCGGCTGGGGAGCGATCCTCACAGTAATTAAATAAATACAAAAAGAATGGCTGGGGAATAAAAAAATAATACGTTTTAATAATAATTTGTTTTTTTTGTTATAAAATGAATTTCACTCTCTCTCTCCCCGTATATATATATATATATATATATATATATATATATATATATATATATATATATATATATATATATATATATATATATATATATATATTTATTATATATATTGTATATTTTTTTTAAGCATTTTTGAAGGTGCGCCGCTACTTCGCGGATTTTCAGTTTTCGCGGGTGGTCTCGGTCCCCATTAACCGCGATAACCGAGGGTTCACTGTACTCCATAAAATTTACAAAAAGCGAGGTGAAACACTCAACCAGAGCTGCTTTTTTTTAACATTTCTCGAGGGCCATGGCGAGCCATTTCAAAAAAGCTGCACAACTAACGTATAAAATATTGATAAATTTGCTCGGCCTGATGTGTGTGTAAAGTTTCACGAGTTGTCGTTCATATTTAGAACCTCATAATCAGCGTTGTTTTATTGCCGAACAGTGCAATGCCACTCCCACAACTTTTCACGAAAAAGGATGAATTTCGTATTGTGACATCCTCATGGCCGAAACAGTCCTCCGAGCATATATGAGGGCGACCTTGTTGAGTTGCACGGAGAAAAACATCCAAGAAAATAACTTGTATTAGCTTTTACCAGTTGGTGGCGCTACTACTACGATGAAAAATAAGTTGGTAGATGTCTTCAGGGCTGAAGTATCCTCAAATGTGTACAACTTCGAGAAGATAGGATCATCTGAGTCATGTTGCCGGAGCTTTTGTTGCCACAGAGTACAATCTGACTTTTCAGCACCGTAATAGCCACGCCTTTTGCCAAAACGTCACAAAATTCGGCAGAGAGTAAGATCATTGTCTTGAGTCTTTTCTGACTAATTTTCAGTCGGATTCGTCAAAAGGGCACCGTGCAGTATGTGAAAATTAAAATAAAAACACATTTTTGATTCCACTTGGCGGCGCTGTGTGTATAACAAAATAATAACATTAAGATGTCTTCAGGTCGGGACGTTTTATTTACAGGTGAAGGTTTGGATTTTTAGGAGCATGTGCAGGGGAGTTATTAAGCATTCATTTATTTGTATTAGGTTCATTTTGTCTTCTTATTATTGATATTTGACTGATTCATTAAAAGCAGACAATTATGTTTTAGGTTAATTTTTTACCTGACATGTTTCGGCGAGTCTTTCGCCTTCTTCAGAGTGTCGCATGATGGTGTCTTGAGACCCGTCTTTATCAGCTGATGTTCCATGAGGGTGTGACTTACCTGTCAAAAAAATTAAAAATCAGAGCAGTAAAAGAACAAGCACAACATGAACATTACAAATCAGCAATCACTGACCACTGCAAAAGGGAAAACCACATCATGGACCGGGAGAAGGGCAGGGTCATCCGCACCGAAGAGAACAAACAACAGCGCTGGATCAGAGAGGCCATTGAGATCTGCAAGCGAGGCATAAAAACCATGAACAGAGACAAGGGAGCCTTCATCCTCTCTACCACCTGGAGCAGCATCTTGGCAGAGTGAACGGACAGCGGGGGGCGTGACTTGCCTTCATTCTTGTGACAGGTAAGTCACGCCCTCATGGAACATCAGCTGATGAAGACGGGTCACAAGACACCATCATGTGACACTCTGAAGAAGGCGAAAGACTTTCGTATTGTGACATCCTCAAGGCCTAAACACTCATCCGAGCAAATATAAGGTAGATTTTGTTAACCTGCCCGGAGAAAAACATAAACGAAAATAATTTGTATTTGTTTTAACCAGTTGGTGGCGCTACCACTGCGATCAAAAATAAGTTGGCAGCCGTCTTCAGGGCCTGAATATCCTCAAATGTGAAAAATTTCGAGAAGATGGATCATCTGAATCATTTTGCAGGAACTTTTGTTGCCACGGAGATTAATCAGACTCTGCGGCACCGTAATAGCCACGCCCTTCGAAGGAAAGTCACAAAAATAGGGATAGAGTAAGATCAATGTCTTGAGTCTTTTCTAGCCAATTTTCAATCGGATTCGTTAAAAGGGCACCGTGCAGTACGTCAAAATGTAAAAAATGATATTGATTGGCGCAAGGTGTATAACTGAATATAAACATATAGATGTCTTCAGGTACCGACTCTTTATGTACATGTGAAGTTTTGGATTTTTAGCTGCATGTGCAGGAGAGTTATTAAGCATTTTGTCCATTGCGGCGAAGGAAATCTTAAGTGAAAACTTCGAAGCCCCGCCCCCGTTCATATAGTATTTCGGAAACAAAAAATTTTAGCCCCAGTGTTTGTCCCAGGTCTTAAGATGCTACAGACAGAATTTTAAGGCAATCAGATGAAGCCTTTAGGATCAGGGTGCAAAAGAATGACCCCTGTAAACATGCAAAAAAGGGCAAAAGTCGGACTTTCAAAAATTCATAACTCACTTCCTGTTCATATTAGACGTTAAAATATCAAATTTTTCGCCATGCCCGATGAGACTGCCAAGTTTGGTGAATTTTTGTGCATGTTTCGGGGGTCAAAAATGCGATCGAACAATCGGAAAAATAATAATAAGAATAATTTCTACAAAAACAATAGGGACTTCGCAGCGGTCGCTGCTCAGGCCCTAATAATAATAATAATAATAATAATAAAAGTAATAATATTTTCTACAAAAACAATAGGGACCTCGCAGCCGTCGCAGCTCGGGCCCTAATAACAATAGGGACCTCGCAGCGGTCACTGCTCGGGCCCTAATAATAATTATAATAATAATTTCCACAAAAACAATGGGGACCTCGTAGCGGTCGCTGCTCGGGCCCTAATAATAATTTCTACATAAACAATAGGGACCTCGCCGCGGTCGCTGCTCGGGCCCCAATAATAATTTCTACACAAAGTCCATTGTGGTGACCCACCCCCTTTTAAGTAAATTCAAAATGGCCGACTTCCTGTAAAACCTATCTCATTGCTCCAAGAGACTTTTTTGTAGGTCTTGGTCTTATACATACAGTGAACCCTCGCTACTTCGCGGTTCACCTTTCGCGGGTTCAGTGCTTCGCGGGTATAAAAAATATTCGGGGGCATTGTAGTTTCGCCGAGCGGCACGACGGGGCGCTGGAGCGGTTAGACGGCCGGCGTGCGCCGAAGAAGAGCGTGGGCGAAGAGGAGAGTGGACGAAGAAGAGCACGTTCCCCCGGACACGATCGGTGGCGACGTTTCGCGCGGTTCGGACCGTACCAGAGCTCCGGCCGGCGTGCGTGGCAGTTAAGCCGTAGAGGAGCACCTTCCCCGGGCACGGGCGGTTCCAAGCGGCCCCTAAGTTTAACCGAATGGAAGCTCCGGAGGAGGAGGGCATGCTCGCGTCACAGTAAGCCGAAGAGGAGCACCTTCCCCGGGCACGGGCGGTGCCAAGCGGCCCCTAAGTTTAACCGAATGGAAGCTCCGGGGGAGGAGGGCGGGTGTGTGTCACAGTTAAGCCGAATTGGAGCACCTCTTCCGCCCGGGCACGAGCGGAGCGCGAAGCTGTCAGTTATGAATGTATAAAAGAATAAATAAATAAATAAATAAAGAATGCCACCTTTCATTTCACAGGGCACACCGGACGGCGTACCAGCAGGTAAAAGTCGGAGTAATTAAATAAATACAAAAAGAATGGCTGGGGAATAAAAAAATAATACGTTTTAATAATAATTTGTTTTTTTTGTTGTAACATGAATTTCACTCTCTCTCTCCCCGTATATATATATATATATATATATATATATATATATATTTATTATATATATTGTATATTTTTTTAAGCATTTTTGAAGGTGCGCCGCTACTTCGCGGATTTTCAGTTTTCGCGGGTGGTCTCTGTCCGCCATTAACCGCGATAACCGAGGATTCACTGTACTCCATAAAATTTACAAAAAGCGAGGTGAAACACTCAACCAGGGCTGCTTTTTTTAACATTTCTCGAGGGCCATGGCGAGCCATTTCAAAAAAGCTGCACAACTAACGTATAAAATATTGATAAATTTGCTCGGCCTGATGTGTGTGTAAAGTTTTACGAGTTGTCGTTCATATTTAGAACCTCATAATCAGCTTTGTTTTATTGCCGAACAGTGCAATGCCACTCCCACAACTTTTCACGAAAAATCACGAATTTCGTATTGTGACATCCTCATGGCCGAAACAGTCATCCGAGCATATATGAGGGCGACCTTGTTGAGTTGCACGGAGAAAAACATCCAAGAAAATAACTTGTATTAGCTTTTACCAGTTGGTGGCGCTACTACTACGATGAAAAATAAGTTGGTAGATGTCTTCAGGGCTGAAGTATCCTCAAATGTGTACAACTTCGAGAAGATAGGATCATCTGAGTCATGTTGCCGGAGCTTTTATTGCCACAGAGTACAATCTGACTTTTCAGCACCGTAATAGCCACGCCTTTTGCCAAAACGTCACAAAATTCGGCAGAGAGTAAGATCATTGTCTTGAGTCTTTTCTGACTAATTTTCAGTCGGATTCGTCAAAAGGGCACCGTGCATAATGTGAAAATTTAAATAAAAACAAATTTTTGATTCCACTTGGCGGCGCTGTGTGTATAACAAAATAATAACATTAAGATGTCTTCAGGTCGGGACGTTTTATTTACAGGTGAAGGTTTGGATTTTTAGGAGCATGTGCAGGGGAGTTATTAAGCATTCGTTTATTTGTATTAGGTTCATTTTGTCTTCTTATTATTGATATTTGACTGATTCATTAAAAGCAGACAATTATGTTTTAGGTTAATTTTTTACCTGACATGTTTCGGCGAGTCTTTCGCCTTCTTCAGAGTGTCGCATGATGGTGTCTTGAGACCCGTCTTTATCAGCTGATGTTCCATGAGGGTGTGACTTACCTGTCAAAAAAATGAAAAATCAGAGCAGTAAAAGAACAAGCACAACATGAACATTACAAATCAGCAATCACTGACCACTGCAAAAGGGAAAACCACATCATGGACCGGGAGAAGGGCAGGGTCATCCGCACCGAAGAGAACAAACAACAGCGCTGGATCAGAGAGGCCATTGAGATCTGCAAGCGAGGCATAAAAACCATGAACAGAGACAAGGGAGCCTTCATCCTCTCTACCACCTGGAGCAGCATCTTGGCGGAGTGAACGGACAGCGGGGGGCGTGACTTGCCTTCATTCTTGTGAATGGTAAGTCACGCCCTCATGGAACATCAGCTGATAAAGACGGGCCACAAGACACCATCATGTGACACTCTGAAGAAGGCGAAAGACTTTCGTATTGTGACATCCTCAAGGCTTAAACACTCATCCGAGCAAATATAAGGTAGATTTTGTTAACCTGCCCGGAGAAAAACATCAACGAAAATAATTTGTATTTGTTTTAACCAGTTGGTGGCGCTACCACTGCGATCAAAAATAAGTTGGCAGCCGTCTTCAGGGCCTGAATATCCTCAAATGTGAAACATTTCAAGAAGATGGATCATCTGAATCATTTTGCAGGAACTTTTGTTGCCACGGAGAATAATCAGACTCTGCGGCACCGTAATAGCCACGCCCTTCGAAGGAAAGTCACAAAAATAGGGATAGAGTAAGATCAATGTCTTGAGTCTTTTCTAGCCAATTTTCAATCGGATTCGTTAAAAGGGCACCGTGCAGTACGTCAAAATGTAAAAAATGATATTGATTGGCGCAAGGTGTATAACTGAATATAAACATATAGATGTTTTCAGGTACCGACTCTTTATGTACATGTGAAGTTTTGGATTTTTAGCAGCATGTGCAAGAGAGTTATTAAGCATTTTGTCCATTGCGGCGAAGGAAATCTTAAGTGAAAACTTCGAAGCCCCGCCCCCGTCATATAGTATTTCGGAAACAAAAAATTTTAGCCCCAGTGTTTGTCCCA
Organism: Idiotropiscis lumnitzeri; assembly: GCF_059441095.1. Classification (NCBI taxonomy): domain Eukaryota; kingdom Metazoa; phylum Chordata; class Actinopteri; order Syngnathiformes; family Syngnathidae; genus Idiotropiscis; species Idiotropiscis lumnitzeri. Next base: position 10,743 of record NW_028283838.1, read on the forward strand.
GGTCTTAAGATGCTACAGACAGAATTTTAAGGCAATCAGATGAAGCCTTTAGGATCAGGGTGCAAAAGAATGACCCCTGTAAACATGCAAAAAAGGGCAAAAGTCGGACTTTCAAAAATTCATAACTCACTTCCTATTCATATTAGACATTAAAATATCAAATTTTTCGCCATGCCCGATGAGACTGCCAAGTTTGGTGAATTTTTGTGCATGTTTCGGGGGTCAAAAATGCAATCGAACAATCGGAAAAATAATAATAATAATAATTTCTACAAAAACAATAGGGATTTCGCAGCGGTCGCTGCTCAGGCCCTAATAATAATAATAATAATAAGAGAAGATAAGATAAGATGTCCTTTATTAGTCCCACAATGGGGAAATTTGAAAGTAATAATATTTTCTACAAAAACAATAGGGACCTCGCAGCCGTCGCAGCTCGGGCCCTAATAACAATTTCTAGAAAAACAATAGGGACCTCGCAGCGGTCACTGCTCGGGCCCTAATAATAATAATAATAATAATTTCCACAAAAACAATGGGGACCTCGTAGCGGTCGCTGCTCGGGCCCTAATAATAATTTCTACATAAACAATAGGGACCTCGCCGCGGTCGCTGCTCGGGCCCCAATAATAATTTCTACACAAAGTCCATTGTGGTGACCCGCCCCCTTTTAATAAATTCAAAATGGCCGACTTCCTGTAAAACCTAGCTCATTGCTCCAAGAGACTTTTTTGTAGGTCTTGGTCTTATACATACAGTGAACCCTCGCTACTTCGCGGTTCACCTTTCGCGGGTTCAGTGCTTCGCGGGTATAAAAAATATTCGGGGGCATTGTAGTTTCGCCGAGCGGCACGACGGGGCGCTGGAGCGGTTAGACGGCCGGCGTGCGCCGAAGAAGAGCGTGGGCGAAGAGGAGAGTGGACGAAGAAGAGCACGTTCCCCCGGACACGATCGGTGGTGACGTTTCGCGCGGTTCGGACCGTACCAGAGCTCCGGCCGGCGTGCGTGGCAGTTAAGCCGTAGAGGAGCACCTTCCCCGGGCACGGGCGGTGCCAAGCGGCCCCTAAGTTTAACCGAATGGAAGCTCCGGAGGAGGAGGGCATGCTCGCGTCACAGTAAGCCGAAGAGGAGCACCTTCCCCGGGCACGGGCGGTTCCAAGCGGCCCCTAAGTTTAACCGAATGGAAGCTCCGGAGGAGGAGGGCATGCTCGCGACACAGTAAGCCGAAGAGGAGCACCTTCCCCGGGCACGGGCGGTGCCAAGCGGCCCCTAAGTTTAACCGAATGGAAGCTCCGGGGGAGGAGGGTGGGCGTGTGTCACAGTTAAGCCGAATTGGAGCACCTCTTCCGCCCGGGCACGAGCGGAGCGCGAAGCTGTCAGTTATGAATGAATAAATGAATAAATAAATAAAGAATGGCACCTTTCATTTCACAGGGCACACCAGACGGCGTACCAGCAGGTAAAAGTCTGAGTAATTAAATAAATACAAAAAGAATGGCTGGGGAATAAAAAAATAATACGTTTTAATAATAATTTGTTTTTTTTGTTATAACATGAATTTCACTCTCTCTCTCCCCGTATATATATATATATATATATATATATATATATATTTATTATATATATTGTATTTTTTTTTTAAGCATTTTTGAAGGTGCGCCGCTACTTCGCGGATTTTCAGTTTTCGCGGGTGGTCTCGGTCCCCATTAACCGCGATAACAGAGGGTTCACTGTACTCCATAAAATTTACAAAAAGCGAGGTGAAACACTCAACCAGGGCTGCTCTGCATGTTGTGCTGGGCCACCTGGAACAACAGCGGAGCTATGCAAGGATGCTCTTTGTGGACTACAGCTCGGCATTCAACACGATCATCCCAGACATCCTCGTCGCCAAACTGGACACTCTCGGCCTCCCTGCCCTCACACGCATCTGGATTAAGGACTTTCTGACCAACAGACCCCAGACTGTGTTGCTCGGCCCCTACACGTCCTCCACCCTCATGCTGAGCACCGGTTCCCCCCAAGGATGCGTGCTGAGCCCTCTCCTGTACGCCCTCTACACCTACGACTGCAGCCCGGCCCACGGCAACAACACCATCGTCAAGTTTGCTGACGACACGACAGTGGTCGGTCTGATCTCGGAAGGTGACGAGACAGCCTACAGAGAGGAGGTAGGGAGACTGACAACTTGGTGCAAGGAGAACAGACTGCACCTTAACTCTGCTAAAACAAAGGAGATTGTCGTCGACTTCAGGAGGAACAAGACGCTGCCGCCCCCCCTCTGCATCGAAGGCGTGTGTGTGGAGAGGGTCCACACGTTCAAGTTCCTGGGAGTACAGATCTCCGATGACCTTTCTTGGAGTCACAACACCACAGCAGTGGTAAAGAAGGTCCGCCAACGTCTGCACTTCCTGAGAGTCCTCAGGAAATTCAACCTGGACAGGAAGCTGCTGCTGGCCTTCTACCACTCGTCCATCGAGAGCCTGCTGACGTACTGTGTCTCCACCTGGTACAGCGGCTGCACTGAGGCGGACAGAGTGAGGCTCCAGAGGACAGTCAAAACAGCGCAAAGGATTATTGGCTGCCCTCTCCCCTCGCTGTCGGACATCTACACCGCCCGGTGCCTCAGAAGGGCTCTCAACATCGTCAAAGACAATACCCACCCAAACTCACACCTGTTCGACCTGTTGCCCTCTGGCAGGCGCTACAGATGCATCAAATCAAGGACCAATAGACTGAGAAACAGTTTCTTTCCGAGAGCCATCTCCATACTGAACTCTCACACACACACACGAGACCACCCTAACCTTGCAAAACAGCATTGTGATGTGTTTCTATATGCCCTATTTAGTACTGAATTCCATTGCACTGTCTTATTTATTTATCTAATTTATATATTGTCTGTATTTTTGTTGTATTGCACTGGAGAGGGGAGCCCTCTAATCTCGTTGCACACTTGAGTACAATGACAATAAAGGGATTTCTATTTCTATTCTATTCTTTTTTTAACTTTTCTCGAGGGCCATGGCGAGCCATTTCAAAAAAGCTGCACAACTAACGTAATAAATATTGATAAATTTGCTCTGCCTGATGTGTGTGTAAAGTTTCACGAGTTGTCGTTCATATTTAGAACCTCATAATCAGCGTTGTTTTATTGCCGAACAGTGCAATGCCACTCCCACAACTTTTCACGAAAAAGGATGAATTTCGTATTGTGACATCCTCATGGCCGAAACAGTCATCCGAGCATATATGAGGGCGACCTTGTTGAGTTGCACGGAGAAAAACATCCAAGAAAATAACTTGTATTAGCTTTTACCAGTTGGTGGCGCTACTACTACGATGAAAAATAAGTTGGTAGATGTCTTCAGGGCTGAAGTATCCTCAAATGTGTACAACTTCGAGAAGATAGGATCATCTGAGTCATGTTGCCGGAGCTTTTGTTGCCACAAAGTACAATCGGATTTTTCAGCACCGTAATAGCCACGCCTTTTGCCAAAACGTCACAAAATTCGGCAGAGAGTAAGATCATTGTCTTGAGTCTTTTCTGACTAATTTTCAGTCGGATTCGTCAAAAGGGCACCGTGCAGTACGTGAAAATTAAAATAAAAACAAATTTTTGATTCCACTTGGCGGCGCTGTGTGTATAACAAAATAATAACATTAAGATGTCTTCAGGTCGGGACGTTTTATTTACAGGTGAAGGTTTGGATTTTTAGGAGCATGTGCAGGGGCGTTATTAAGCATTCATTTATTTGTATTAGGTTCATTTTGTCTTCTTATTATTGATATTTGACTGATTCATTAAAAGCAGACAATTATGTTTTAGGTTAATTTTTTTACCTGACATGTTTCGGCGAGTCTTTCGCCTTCTTCAGAGTGTCGCATGATGGTGTCTTGAGACCCGTCTTTATCAGCTGATGTTCCATGAGGGTGTGACTTACCTGTCAAAAAAATGAAAAATCAGAGCAGTAAAAGAACAAGCACAACATGAACATTACAAATCAGCAATCACTGACCACTGCAAAAGGGAAAACCACATCATGGACCGGGAGAAGGGCAGGGTCATCCGCACCGAAGAGAACAAACAACAGCGCTGGATCAGAGAGGCCATTGAGATCTGCAAGCGAGGCATAAAAACCATGAACAGAGACAAGGGAGCCTTCATCCTCTCTACCACCTGGAGCAGCATCTTGGCGGAGTGAACGGACAGCGGGGGCGTGACTTGCCTTCATTCTTGTGACAGGTAAGTCACGCCCTCATGGAACATCAGCTGATAAAGACGGGCCACAAGACACCATCATGTGACACTCTGAAGAAGGCGAAAGACTTTCGTATTGTGACATCCTCAAGGCCTAAACACTCATCCGATCAAAAATAAGTTGGCAGCCGTCTTCAGGGCCTGAATATCCTCAAATGTGAAAAATTTCGAGAAGATGGATCATCTGAATCATTTTGCAGGAACTTTTGTTGCCACGGAGAATAATCAGACTCTGCGGCACCGTAATAGCCACGCCCTTCGAAGGAAAGTCACAAAAATAGGGATAGAGTAAGATCAATGTCTTGAGTCTTTTCTAGCCAATTTTCAATCGGATTCGTTAAAAGGGCACCGTGCAGGACGTCAAAATGTAAAAAATGATATTGATTGGCGCAAGGTGTATAACAGAATATAAACATATAGATGTCTTCAAGTACCGACTCTTTATGTACATGTGAAGTTTTGGATTTTTAGCAGCATGTGCAAGAGAGTTATTAAGCATTTTGTCCATTGCGGCGAAGGAAATCTTAAGTGAAAACTTCGAAGCCCCGCCCCCGTCATATAGTATTTTGGAAACAAAAAATTTTAGCCCCAGTGTTTGTCCCAGGTCTTAAGATGCTACAGACAGAATTTTAAGGCAATCAGATGAAGCCTTTAGGATCAGGGTGCAAAAGAATGACCCCTGTAAACATGCAAAAAAGGGCAAAAGTCGGACTTTCAAAAATTCATAACTCACTTCCTGTTCATATTAGACGTTTAAAATATCAAATTTCTCGCCATGCCCGATGAGACTGCCAAGTTTGGTGAGTTTTTGTGCATGTTTCGGGGGTCAAAAATGCAATCGAACAATCGGAAAAATAATAATAATAATAATTTCTACAAAAACAACAGGGACTTCGCAGTGGTCGCTGCTCAGGCCCTAATAATAATAATAATAATAATAATAATAAAAATAATAATATTTTCTACAAAAACAATAGGGACCTCGCAGCCGTCGCAGCTCGGGCCCTAATAACAATTTCTAGAAAAACAATAGGGACCTCGCAGCGGTCACTGCTCGGGCCCTAATAATAATAATAATAATAATTTCCACAAAAACAATGGGGACCTCGTAGCGGTCGCTGCTCGGGCCCTAATAATAATTTCTACAAAAACAATAGGGACATCGCCGCGGTCGCTGCTCGGGCCCCAATAATAATTTCTACACAAAGTCCATTGTGGTGACCCGCCCCCTTTTAAGTCAATTCAAAATGGCCGACTTCCTGTAAAACCTAGCTCATTGCTCCAAGAGACTTTTTTGTAGGTCTTGGTCTTATACATACAGTGAACCCTCGCTACTTGGCGGTTCACCTTTCGCGGGTTCAGTGCTTCGCGGGTCTAAAAAATATTCGGGGGCATTATAGTTTCGCCGAGCGGCACGACGGGGCGCTGGAGCGGTTAGACGGCCGGTGTGCGCCGAAGAAGAGCGTGGGCGAAGAGGAGAGTGGACGAAGAAGAGCACGTTCCCCCGGACACGATCGGTGGCGACGTTTCGCGCGGTTCGGACAGTACCAGAGCTCCGGCCGGCGTGCGTGGCAGTTAAGCCGTAGAGGAGAACCTTCCCAGGGCACGGGCGGTGCCAAGCGGCCCCTACGTTTAACCGAATGGAAGCTCCGGAGGAGGAGGGCATGCTCGCGTCACAGTAAGCCGAAGAGGAGCACCTTCCCCGGGCACGGGCGGTTCCAAGCGGCCCCTAAGTTTAACCGAATGGAAGCTCCGGAGGAGGAGGGCATGCTCGCGTCACAGTAAGCCGAAGAGGAGCACCTTCCCCGGGCACGGGCGGTGCCAAGCGGCCCCTAAGTTTAACCGAATGGAAGCTCCGGGGGAGGAGGGCGGGTGTGTGTCACAGTTAAGCCGAATTGGAGCACCTCTTCCGCCCGGGCACGAGCGGAGCGCGAAGCTGTCAGTTATGAATGTATAGAAGAATAAATAAATAAATAAATAAAGAATGCCACCTTTCATTTCACAGGGCACACCGGACGGCGTACCAGCAGGTAAAAGTCGGAGTAATTAAATAAATACAAAAAGAATGGCTGGGGAATAAAAAAATAATACGTTTTAATAATAATTTGGTTTTTTTGTTATAACATGAATTTCACTCTCTCTCTCTCTCTCTCTCTCCCCCCGTATATATATATATATATATATATATATATATATATATATATATATATATATATATATATATATATATATATATATTATTATATATATTGTATTTTCTTTTAAGCATTTTTGAAGGTGCGCCGCTACTTCGCGGATTTTCAGTTTCCGCGGGTGGTCTCGGTCCCCATTAACCGCGATAACCGAGGGTTCACTGTACTCCATAAAATTTACAAAAAGCGAGGTGAAACACTCAACCAGGGCTGCTTTTTTGAACATTTCTCGAGGGCCATGGCGAGCCATTTAAAAAAAGCTGCACAACTAACGTATAAAATATTGATAAATTTGCTCTGCCTGATGTGTGTGTCAAGTTTCACGAGTTGTCGTTCATATTTAGAACCTTATAATCAGCGTTGTTTTATTGCCAAAAAGTGCAATGCCACTCCCACAACTTTTCACGAAAAAGGATGAATTTCGTATTGTGACATCCTCATGGCCGAAACAGTCCTCCGAGCATATATGAGGGCGACCTTGTTGAGTTGCACGGAGAAAAACATCCAAGAAAATAACTTGTATTAGCTTTTACCAGTTGGTGGCGCTACTACTACGATGAAAAATAAGTTGGTAGATGTCTTCAGGGCTGAAGTATCCTCAAATGTGTACAACTTCGAGAAGATAGGATCATCTGAGTCATGTTGCCGGAGCTTTTGTTGCCACAAAGTACAATCGGACTTTTCAGCACCGTAATTGCCACGCCTTTTGCCAAAACGTCACAAAACTCGGCAGAGAGTAAGATCATTGTCTTGAGTCTTTTCTGACTAATTTTCAGTCGGATTCGTCAAAAGGGCACCGTGCAGTACGTGAAAATTTAAATAAAAACAAATTTTTGATTCCACTTGGCGGCGCTGTGTGTATAACAAAATAATAACATTAAGATGTCTTCAGGTCGGGACATTTTATTTACAGGTGAATGTTTGGATTTTTAGGAGCATGTGCAGGGGAGTTATTAAGCATTCATTTATTTGTATTAGGTTCATTTTGTCTTCTTATTATTGATATTTGACAGATTCATTAAAAGCAGACAATTATGTTTTCGGTAAAATTTTTTACCTGACATGTTTCGGCGAGTCTTTCGCCTTCTTCAGAGTGTCGCATGATGGTGTCTTGAGACCCGTCTTTATCAGCTGATGTTCCATGAGGGTGTGACTTACCTGTCAAAAAAATGAAAAATCAGAGCAGTAAAAGAACAAGCACAACATGAACATTACAAATCAGCAATCACTGACCACTGCAAAAGGGAAAACCACATCATGGACCGGGAGAAGGGCAGGGTCATCGGCACCGAAGAGAACAAACAACAGCGCTGGATCAGAGAGGCCATTGAGATCTGCAAGCGAGGCATAAAAACCATGAAGAAAGACAAGGGAGCCTTCATCCTCTCTACCACCTGGAGCAGCATCTTGGCGGAGTTAACGGACAGCGGGGGGCGTGACTTGCCTTCATTCTTGTGACAGGTAAGTCACGCCCTCATGGAACATCAGCTGATAAAGACGGGCCACAAGACACCATCATGTGACACTCTGAAGAAGGCGAAAGACTTTCGTATTGTGACATCCTCAAGGCTGAAACACTCATCCGAGCAAATATAAGGTAGATTTTGTTAACCTGCCCGGAGAAAAACATCAACGAAAATAATTTGTATTTGTTTTAACCAGTTGGTGGCGCTACCACTGCGATCAAAAATAAGTTGGCAGCCGTCTTCAGGGCCTGAATATCCTCAAATGTGAAAAATTTCGAGAAGATGGATCATCTGAATCATTTTGCAGGAACTTTTGTTGCCACGGAGAATAATCAGACTCTGCGGCACCGTAATAGCCACGCCCTTCGAAGGAAAGTCACAAAAATAGGGATAGAGTAAGATCAATGTCTTGAGTCTTTTCTAGCCAATTTTCAATCGGATTCGTTAAAAGGGCACCGTGCAGTACGTCAAAATGTAAAAAATGATATTGATTGGCGCAAGGTGTATAACTGAATATAAACATATAGATGTCTTCAGGTACCGACTCTTTATGTACATGTGAAGTTTTGGATTTTTAGCAGCATGTGCAAGAGAGTTATTAAGCATTTTGTCCATTGCGGCGAAGGAAATCTTAAGTGAAAACTTCGAAGCCCCGCCCCCGTCATATAGTATTTCGGAAACAAAAAGTTTTAGCCCCAGTGTTTGTCCCAGGTCTTAAGATGCTACAGACAGAATTTTAAGGCAATCAGATGAAGCCTTTAGGATCAGGGTGCAAAAGAATGACCCCTGTAAACATGCAAAAAAGGGCAAAAGTCGGACTTTCAAAAATTCATAACTCACTTCCTGTTCATATTAGACGTTTAAAATATCAAATTTCTCGCCATGCCCGATGAGACTGCCAAGTTTGGTGAGTTTTTGTGCATGTTTCGGGGGTCAAAAATGCAATCGAACAATCGGAAAAATAATAATAATAATAATTTCTACAAAAACAACAGGGACTTCGCAGTGGTCGCTGCTCAGGCCCTAATAATAATAATAATAATAATAATAAAAGTAATAATATTTTCTACAAAAACAATAGGGACCTCGCAGCCGTCGCAGCTCGGGCCCTAATAACAATTTCTAGAAAAACAATAGGGACCTCGCAGCGGTCACTGCTCGGGCCCTAATAAAAATAATAATAATAATTTCCACAAAAACAATGGGGACCTCGTAGCGGTCGCTGCTCGGGCCCTAATAATAATTTCTACAAAAACAATAGGGACATCGCCGCGGTCGCTGCTCGGGCCCCAATAATAATTTCTACACAAAGTCCATTGTGGTGACCCGCCCCCTTTTAAGTAAATTCAAAATGGCCGACTTCCTGTAAAACCTAGCTCATTGCTCCAAGAGACTTTTTTGTAGGTCTTGGTCTTATACATACAGTGAACCCTCGCTACTTGGCGGTTCACCTTTCGCGGGTTCAGTGCTTCGCGGGTCTAAAAAATATTCGGGGGCATTATAGTTTCGCCGAGCGGCACGACGGGGCGCTGGAGCGGTTAGACGGCCGGTGTGCGCCGAAGAAGAGCGTGGGCGAAGAGGAGAGTGGACGAAGAAGAGCACGTTCCCCCGGACACGATCGGTGGCGACGTTTCGCGCGGTTCGGACAGTACCAGAGCTCCGGCCGGCGTGCGTGGCAGTTAAGCCGTAGAGGAGAACCTTCCCAGGGCACGGGCGGTGCCAAGCGGCCCCTAAGTTTAACCGAATGGAAGCTCCGGAGGAGGAGGGCATGCTCGCGTCACAGTAAGCCGAAGAGGAGCACCTTCCCCGGGCACGGGCGGTTCCAAGCGGCCCCTAAGTTTAACCGAATGGAAGCTCCGGAGGAGGAGGGCATGCTCGCGTCACAGTAAGCCGAAGAGGAGCACCTTCCCCGGGCACGGGCGGTGCCAAGCGGCCCCTAAGTTTAACCGAATGGAAGCTCCGGGGGAGGAGGGTGGGCGTGTTTCACAGTTAAGCCGAATTGGAGCACCTCTTCCGCCCGGGCACGAGCGGAGCGCGAAGCTGTCAGTTATGAATGAATAAATGAATAAATAAATAAATAAATAAAGAATGGCACCTTTCATTTCACAGGGCACACCAGACGGCGTACCAGCAGGTAAAAGTCTGAGTAATTAAATAAATACAAAAAGAATGGCTGGGGAATAAAAAAATAATACGTTTTAATAATAATTTGTTTTTTTTGTTATAACATGAATTTCACTCTCTCTCTCCCCGTATATATATATATATATATATATATATATATATATATTGTATTTTTTTTTAAAGCATTTTTGAAGGTGCGCCGCTACTTCGCGGATTTTCAGTTTTCGCGGGTGGTCTCGGTCCCCATTAACCGCGATAACCGAGGGTTCACTGTACTCCATAAAATTTACAAAAAGCGAGGTGAAACACTCAACCAGGGCTGCTCTGCATGTTGTGCTGGGCCACCTGGAACAACAGCGGAGCTATGCAAGGATGCTCTTTGTGGACTACAGCTCGGCATTCAACACGATCATCCCAGACATCCTCGTCGCCAAACTGGACACTCTCGGCCTCCCTGCCCTCACACGCATCTGGATTAAGGACTTTCTGACCAACAGACCCCAGACTATGTTGCTCGGCCCCTACACGTCCTCCACCCTCATGCTGAGCACCGGTTCCCCCCAAGGATGCGTGCTGAGCCCTCTCCTGTACGCCCTCTACACCTACGACTGCAGCCCGGCCCACGGCAACAACACCATCGTCAAGTTTGCTGACGACACGACAGTGGTCGGTCTGATCTCGGAAGGTGACGAGTCAGCCTACAGAGAGGAGGTAGGGAGACTGACAACTTGGTGCAAGGACAACAGACTGCACCTTAACTCTGCTAAAACAAAGGAGATTGTCGTCGACTTCAGGAGGAACAAGACGCTGCCGCCCCCCCTCTGCATCGAAGGCGTGTGTGTGGAGAGGGTCCACACGTTCAAGTTCCTGGGAGTACAGATCTCCGATGACCTTTCTTGGAGTCACAACACCACAGCAGTGGTAAAGAAGGTCCGCCAACGTCTGCACTTCCTGAGAGTCCTCAGGAAATTCAACCTGGACAGGAAGCTGCTGCTGGCCTTCTACCACTCGTCCATCGAGAGCCTGCTGACGTACTGTGTCTCCACCTGGTACAGCGGCTGCACTGAGGCGGACAGAGTGAGGCTCCAGAGGACAGTCAAAACAGCGCAAAGGATTATTGGCTGCCCTCTCCCCTCGCTGTCGGACATCTACACCGCCCGGTGCCTCAGAAGGGCTCTCAACATCGTCAAAGACAATACCCACCCAAACTCACACCTGTTCGACCTGTTGCCCTCTGGCAGGCGCTACAGATGCATCAAATCAAGGACCAATAGACTGAGAAACAGTTTCTTTCCGAGAGCCATCTCCATACTGAACTCTCACACACACACACGAGACCACCCTAACCTTGCAAAACAGCATTGTGATGTGTTTCTATATGCCCTATTCAGTACTGAATTCCATTGCACTGTCTTATTTATTTATCTAATTTATATATTGTCTGTATTATTGTTGTATTGCACTGGAGAGGGGAGCCCTCTAATCTCGTTGCACACTTGAGTACAATGACAATAAAGGGATTTCTATTTCTATTCTATTCTTTTTTTAACTTTTCTCGAGGGCCATGGCGAGCCATTTCAAAAAAGCTGCACAACTAACGTATAAAATATTGATAAATTTGCTCTGCCTGATGTGTGTGTAAAGTTTCACGAGTTGTCGTTCATATTTAGAACCTCATAATCAGCGTTGTTTTATTGCCGAACAGTGCAATGCCACTACCACAACTTTTCACGAAAAAGGATGAATTTCGTATTGTGACATCCTCATGGCCGAAACAGTCATCCGAGCATATATGAGGGCGACCTTGTTGAGTTGCACGGAGAAAAACATCCAAGAAAATAACTTGTATTAGCTTTTACCAGTTGGTGGCGCTACTACTACGATGAAAAATAAGTTGGTAGATGTCTTCAGGGCTGAAGTATCCTCAAATGTGTACAACTTCGAGAAGATAGGATCATCTGAGTCATGTTGCCGGAGCTTTTGTTGCCACAAAGTACAATCGGATTTTTCAGCACCGTAATAGCCACGCCTTTTGCCAAAACGTCACAAAATTCGGCAGAGAGTAAGATCATTGTCTTGAGTCTTTTCTGACTAATTTTCAGTCGGATTCGTCAAAAGGGCACCGTGCAGTACGTGAAAATTAAAATAAAAACAAATTTTTGATTCCACTTGGCGGCGCTGTGTGTATAACAAAATAATAACATTAAGATGTCTTCAGGTCGGGACGTTTTATTTACAGGTGAAGGTTTGGATTTTTAGGAGCATGTGCAGGGGCGTTATTAAGCATTCATTTATTTGTATTAGGTTCATTTTGTCTTCTTATTATTGATATTTGACTGATTCATTAAAAGCAGACAATTATGTTTTAGGTTAATTTTTTACCTGACATGTTTCGGCGAGTCTTTCGCCTTCTTCAGAGTGCCGCATGATGGTGTCTTGAGACCCGTCTTTATCAGCTGATGTTCCATGAGGGTGTGACTTACCTGTCAAAAAAATGAAAAATCAGAGCAGTAAAAGAACAAGCACAACATGAACATTACAAATCAGCAATCACTGACCACTGCAAAAGGGAAAACCACATCATGGACCGGGAGAAGGGCAGGGTCATCCGCACCGAAGAGAACAAACAACAGCGCTGGATCAGAGAGGCCATTGAGATCTGCAAGTGAGGCATAAAAACCATGAACAGAGACAAGGGAGCCTTCATCCTCTCTACCACCTGGAGCAGCATCTTGGCGGAGTGAACGGACAGCGGGGGGCGTGACTTGCCTTCATTTTTGTGACAGGTAAGTCACGCCCTCATGGAACATCAGCTGATAAAGACGGGCCACAAGACACCATCATGTGACACTCTGAAGAAGGCGAAAGACTTTCGTAATGTGACATCCTCAATGCCTAAACACTCATCCGATCAAAAATAAGTTGGCAGCCGTCTTCAGGGCCTGAATATCCTCAAATGTGAAAAATTTCGAGAAGATGGATCATCTGAATCATTTTGCAGGAACTTTTGTTGCCACGGAGATTAATCAGACTCTGCGGCACCGTAATAGCCACGCCCTTCGAAGGAAAGTCACAAAAATAGGGATAGAGTAAGATCAATGTCTTGAGTCTTTTCTAGCCAATTTTCAATCGGATTCGTGAAAAGGGCACCGTGCAGTACGTCAAAATGTAAAAAATGATATTGATTGGCGCAAGGTGTATAACTGAATATAAACATATAGATGTCTTCAGGTACCGACTCTTTATGTACATGTGAAGTTTTGGATTTTTAGCAGCATGTGCAGGAGAGTTATTAAGCATTTTGTCCATTGCGGCGAAGGAAATCTTAAGTGAAAACTTCGAAGCCCCGCCCCCGTTCATATAGTATTTCGGAAACAAAAAATTTTAGCCCCAGTGTTTGTCCCAGGTCTTAAGATGCTACAGACAGAATTTTAAGGCAATCAGATGAAGCCTTTAGGATCAGGGTGCAAAAGAATGACCCCTGTAAACATGCAAAAAAGGGCAAAAGTCGGACTTTCAAAAATTCATAACTCACTTCCTGTTCATATTAGACGTTAAAATATCAAATTTTTCGCCATGCCCGATGAGACTGCCAAGTTTGGTGAATTTTTGTGCATGTTTCGGGGGTCAAAATTGCGATCGAACAATCGGAAAAATAATGATAATAATAATTTCTACAAAAACAATAGGGACTTCGCAGCGGTCGCTTCTCAGGCCCTAATAATAATAATAATAATAAAAGTAATAATATTTTCTACAAAAACAATAGGGACCTCGCAGCCGTCGCAGCTCGGGCCCTAATAACAATTTCTAGAAAAACAATAGGGACCTCGCAGCGGTCACTGCTCGGGCCCTAATAATAATAATAATAATAATTTCCACAAAAACAATGGGGACCTCGTAGCGGTCGCTGCTCGGGCCCTCATAATAATTTCTACAAAAACAATAGGGACCTCGCCGCGGTCGCTGCTCGGGCCCCAATAATAATTTCTACACAAAGTCCATTGTGGTGACCCGCCCCCTTTTAAGTAAATTCAAAATGGCCGACTTCCTGTAAAACCTAGCTCATTGCTCCAAGAGACTTTTTTGTAGGTCTTGGTCTTATACATACAGTGAACCCTCGCTACTTGGCGGTTCACCTTTCGCGGGTTCAGTGCTTCGCGGGTCTAAAAAATATTCGGGGGCATTGTAGTTTCGCCGAGCGGCACGACGGGGCGCTGGAGCGGTTAGACGGCCGGTGTGCGCCGAAGAAGAGCGTGGGCGAAGAGGAGAGTGGACGAAGAAGAGCACGTTCCCCCGGACACGATCGGTGGCGACGTTTCGCGCGGTTCGGACAGTACCAGAGCTCCGGCCGGCGTGCGTGGCAGTTAAGCCGTAGAGGAGAACCTTCCCCGGGCACGGGCGGTGCCAAGCGGCCCCTAAGTTTAACCGAATGGAAGCTCCGGGGGAGGAGGGCGGGTGTGTGTCACAGTCAAGCCGAATTGGAGCACCTCTTCCGCCCGGGCACGAGCGGAGCGCGAAGCTGTCAGTTATGAATGTATAAAAGAATAAATAAATAAATAAATAAAGAATGCCACCTTTCATTTCACAGGGCACACTGGACGGCGTACCAGCAGGTAAAAGTCGGAGTAATTAAATAAATACAAAAAGAATGGCTGGGGAATAAAAAAATAATACGTTTTAATAATAATTTGGTTTTTTTGTTATAACATGAATTTCACTCTCTCTCTCCCCGTATATATGTATATATATATATATATATATATATATACATATATTTCTATATTTATTATATATATTGTATATTTTTTTAAGCATTTTTGAAGGTGCGCCGCTACTTCGCGGATTTTCAGTTTCCGCGGGTGGTCTCTGTCCCCATTAACCGCGATAACCGAGGATTCACTGTACTCCATAAAATTTACAAAAAGCGAGGTGAAACACTCAACCAGGGCTGCTTTTTTTAACATTTCTCGAGGGCCATGGCGAGCCATTTCAAAAAAGCTGCACAACTAACGTATAAAATATTGATAAATTTGCTCGGCCTGATGTGTGTGTAAAGTTTCACGAGTTGTCGTTCATATTTAGAACCTCATAATCAGCGTTGTTTTATTGCCGAACAGTGCAATGCCACTCCCACAACTTTACACGAAAAAGGACGAATTTCGTATTGTGACATCCTCATGGCCGAAACAGTCATCCGAGCATATATGAGGGCGACCTTGTTGAGTTGCACGGAGAAAAACATCCAAGAAAATAACTTGTATTAGCTTTTACCAGTTGGTGGCGGTACTACTACGATGAAAAATAAGTTGGTAGATGTCTTCAGGGCTGAAGTATCCTCAAATGTGTACGACTTCGAGAAGATAGGATCATCTGAGTCATGTTGCCGGAGCTTTTGTTGCCACAGAGTACAATCTGACTTTTCAGCACCGTAATAGCCACGCCTTTTGCCAAAACGTCACAAAATTCGGCAGAGAGTAAGATCATTGTCTTGAGTCTTTTCTGACTAATTTTCAGTCGGATTTGTCAAAAGGGCACCGTGCAGGATGTGAAAATTAAAATAAAAACACATTTTTGATTCCACTTGGCGGCGGTGTGTGTATAACAAAATAATAACATTAAGATGTCTTCAGGTCGGGACGTTTTATTTACAGGTGAAGGTTTGGATTTTTAGGAGCATGTGCAGGGGAGTTATTAAGCATTCATTTATTTGTATTAGGTTCATTTTGTCTTCTTATTATTGATATTTGACTGATTCATTAAAAGCAGACAATTATGTTTTAGGTAAATTTTTTACCTGACATGTTTCGGCGAGTCTTTCGCCTTCTTCAGAGTGTCGCATGATGGTGTCTTGAGACCCGTCTTTATCAGCTGATGTTCCATGAGGGTGTGACTTACCTGTCAAAAAAATGAAAAATCAGAGCAGTAAAAGAACAAGCACAACATGAACATTACAAATCAGCAATCACTGACCACTGCAAAAGGGAAAACCACATCATGGACCGGGAGAAGGGCAGGGTCATCCGCACCGAAGAGAACAAACAACAGCGCTGGATCAGAGAGGCCATTGAGATCTGCAAGCGAGGCATAAAAACCATGAACAGAGACAAGGGAGCCTTCATCCTCTCTACCACCTGGAGCAGCATCTTGGCGGAGTGAACGGACAGCGGGGGGCGTGACTTGCCTTCATTTTTGTGACAGGTAAGTCACGCCCTCATGGAACATCAGCTGATAAAGACGGGCCACAAGACACCATCATGTGACACTCTGAAGAAGGCGAAAGACTTTCGTAATGTGACATCCTCAATGCCTAAACACTCATCCGATCAAAAATAAGTTGGCAGCCGTCTTCAGGGCCTGAATATCCTCAAATGTGAAAAATTTCGAGAAGATGGATCATCTGAATCATTTTGCAGGAACTTTTGTTGCCACGGAGATTAATCAGACTCTGCGGCACCGTAATAGCCACGCCCTTCGAAGGAAAGTCACAAAAATAGGGATAGAGTAAGATCAATGTCTTGAGTCTTTTCTAGCCAATTTTCAATCGGATTCGTGAAAAGGGCACCGTGCAGTACGTCAAAATGTAAAAAATGATATTGATTGGCGCAAGGTGTATAACTGAATATAAACATATAGATGTCTTCAGGTACCGACTCTTTATGTACATGTGAAGTTTTGGATTTTTAGCAGCATGTGCAGGAGAGTTATTAAGCATTTTGTCCATTGCGGCGAAGGAAATCTTAAGTGAAAACTTCGAAGCCCCGCCCCCGTTCATATAGTATTTCGGAAACAAAAAATTTTAGCCCCAGTGTTTGTCCCAGGTCTTAAGATGCTACAGACAGAATTTTAAGGCAATCAGATGAAGCCTTTAGGATCAGGGTGCAAAAGAATGACCCCTGTAAACATGCAAAAAAGGGCAAAAGTCGGACTTTCAAAAATTCATAACTCACTTCCTGTTCATATTAGACGTTAAAATATCAAATTTTTCGCCATGCCCGATGAGACTGCCAAGTTTGGTGAATTTTTGTGCATGTTTCGGGGGTCAAAATTGCGATCGAACAATCGGAAAAATAATGATAATAATAATTTCTACAAAAACAATAGGGACTTCGCAGCGGTCGCTTCTCAGGCCCTAATAATAATAATAATAATAAAAGTAATAATATTTTCTACAAAAACAATAGGGACCTCGCAGCCGTCGCAGCTCGGGCCCTAATAACAATTTCTAGAAAAACAATAGGGACCTCGCAGCGGTCACTGCTCGGGCCCTAATAATAATAATAATAATAATTTCCACAAAAACAATGGGGACCTCGTAGCGGTCGCTCCTCGGGCCCTCATAATAATTTCTACAAAAACAATAGGGACCTCGCCGCGGTCGCTGCTCGGGCCCCAATAATAATTTCTACACAAAGTCCATTGTGGTGACCCGCCCCCTTTTAAGTAAATTCAAAATGGCCGACTTCCTGTAAAACCTAGCTCATTGCTCCAAGAGACTTTTTTGTAGGTCTTGGTCTTATACATACAGTGAACCCTCGCTACTTGGCGGTTCACCTTTCGCGGGTTCAGTGCTTCGCGGGTCTAAAAAATATTCGGGGGCATTGTAGTTTCGCCGAGCGGCACGACGGGGCGCTGGAGCGGTTAGACGGCCGGTGTGCGCCGAAGAAGAGCGTGGGCGAAGAGGAGAGTGGACGAAGAAGAGCACGTTCCCCCGGACACGATCGGTGGCGACGTTTCGCGCGGTTCGGACAGTACCAGAGCTCCGGCCGGCGTGCGTGGCAGTTAAGCCGTAGAGGAGAACCTTCCCCGGGCACGGGCGGTGCCAAGCGGCCCCTAAGTTTAACCGAATGGAAGCTCCGGGGGAGGAGGGCGGGTGTGTGTCACAGTCAAGCCGAATTGGAGCACCTCTTCCGCCCGGGCACGAGCGGAGCGCGAAGCTGTCAGTTATGAATGTATAAAAGAATAAATAAATAAATAAATAAAGAATGCCACCTTTCATTTCACAGGGCACACTGGACGGCGTACCAGCAGGTAAAAGTCGGAGTAATTAAATAAATACAAAAAGAATGGCTGGGGAATAAAAAAATAATACGTTTTAATAATAATTTGTTTTTTTTGTTGTAACATGAATTTCACTCTCTCTCTCCCCGTATATATATATATATATATATATATATATATATATTTATTATATATATTGTATATTTTTTTAAGCATTTTTGAAGGTGCGCCGCTACTTCGCGGATTTTCAGTTTTCGCGGGTGGTCTCTGTCCGCCATTAACCGCGATAACCGAGGATTCACTGTACTCCATAAAATTTACAAAAAGCGAGGTGAAACACTCAACCAGGGCTGCTTTTTTTAACATTTCTCGAGGGCCATGGCGAGCCATTTCAAAAAAGCTGCACAACTAACGTATAAAATATTGATAAATTTGCTCGGCCTGATGTGTGTGTAAAGTTTTACGAGTTGTCGTTCATATTTAGAACCTCATAATCAGCTTTGTTTTATTGCCGAACAGTGCAATGCCACTCCCACAACTTTTCACGAAAAATCACGAATTTCGTATTGTGACATCCTCATGGCCGAAACAGTCATCCGAGCATATATGAGGGCGACCTTGTTGAGTTGCACGGAGAAAAACATCCAAGAAAATAACTTGTATTAGCTTTTACCAGTTGGTGGCGCTACTACTACGATGAAAAATAAGTTGGTAGATGTCTTCAGGGCTGAAGTATCCTCAAATGTGTACAACTTCGAGAAGATAGGATCATCTGAGTCATGTTGCCGGAGCTTTTATTGCCACAGAGTACAATCTGACTTTTCAGCACCGTAATAGCCACGCCTTTTGCCAAAACGTCACAAAATTCGGCAGAGAGTAAGATCATTGTCTTGAGTCTTTTCTGACTAATTTTCAGTCGGATTCGTCAAAAGGGCACCGTGCATAATGTGAAAATTTAAATAAAAACAAATTTTTGATTCCACTTGGCGGCGCTGTGTGTATAACAAAATAATAACATTAAGATGTCTTCAGGTCGGGACGTTTTATTTACAGGTGAAGGTTTGGATTTTTAGGAGCATGTGCAGGGGAGTTATTAAGCATTCGTTTATTTGTATTAGGTTCATTTTGTCTTCTTATTATTGATATTTGACTGATTCATTAAAAGCAGACAATTATGTTTTAGGTTAATTTTTTACCTGACATGTTTCGGCGAGTCTTTCGCCTTCTTCAGAGTGTCGCATGATGGTGTCTTGAGACCCGTCTTTATCAGCTGATGTTCCATGAGGGTGTGACTTACCTGTCAAAAAAATGAAAAATCAGAGCAGTAAAAGAACAAGCACAACATGAACATTACAAATCAGCAATCACTGACCACTGCAAAAGGGAAAACCACATCATGGACCGGGAGAAGGGCAGGGTCATCCGCACCGAAGAGAACAAACAACAGCGCTGGATCAGAGAGGCCATTGAGATCTGCAAGCGAGGCATAAAAACCATGAACAGAGACAAGGGAGCCTTCATCCTCTCTACCACCTGGAGCAGCATCTTGGCGGAGTGAACGGACAGCGGGGGGCGTGACTTGCCTTCATTCTTGTGAATGGTAAGTCACGCCCTCATGGAACATCAGCTGATAAAGACGGGCCACAAGACACCATCATGTGACACTCTGAAGAAGGCGAAAGACTTTCGTATTGTGACATCCTCAAGGCTTAAACACTCATCCGAGCAAATATAAGGTAGATTTTGTTAACCTGCCCGGAGAAAAACATCAACGAAAATAATTTGTATTTGTTTTAACCAGTTGGTGGCGCTACCACTGCGATCAAAAATAAGTTGGCAGCCGTCTTCAGGGCCTGAATATCCTCAAATGTGAAACATTTCAAGAAGATGGATCATCTGAATCATTTTGCAGGAACTTTTGTTGCCACGGAGAATAATCAGACTCTGCGGCACCGTAATAGCCACGCCCTTCGAAGGAAAGTCACAAAAATAGGGATAGAGTAAGATCAATGTCTTGAGTCTTTTCTAGCCAATTTTCAATCGGATTCGTTAAAAGGGCACCGTGCAGTACGTCAAAATGTAAAAAATGATATTGATTGGCGCAAGGTGTATAACTGAATATAAACATATAGATGTTTTCAGGTACCGACTCTTTATGTACATGTGAAGTTTTGGATTTTTAGCAGCATGTGCAAGAGAGTTATTAAGCATTTTGTCCATTGCGGCGAAGGAAATCTTAAGTGAAAACTTCGAAGCCCCGCCCCCGTCATATAGTATTTCGGAAACAAAAAATTTTAGCCCCAGTGTTTGTCCCAGGTCTTAAGATGCTACAGACAGAATTTTAAGGCAATCAGATGAAGCCTTTAGGATCAGGGTGCAAAAGAATGACCCCTGTAAACATGCAAAAAAGGGCAAAAGTCGGACTTTCAAAAATTCATAACTCACTTCCTATTCATATTAGACATTAAAATATCAAATTTTTCGCCATGCCCGATGAGACTGCCAAGTTTGGTGAATTTTTGTGCATGTTTCGGGGGTCAAAAATGCAATCGAACAATCGGAAAAATAATAATAATAATAATTTCTACAAAAACAATAGGGATTTCGCAGCGGTCGCTGCTCAGGCCCTAATAATAATAATAATAATAAGAGAAGATAAGATAAGATGTCCTTTATTAGTCCCACAATGGGGAAATTTGAAAGTAATAATATTTTCTACAAAAACAATAGGGACCTCGCAGCCGTCGCAGCTCGGGCCCTAATAACAATTTCTAGAAAAACAATAGGGACCTCGCAGCGGTCACTGCTCGGGCCCTAATAATAATAATAATAATAATTTCCACAAAAACAATGGGGACCTCGTAGCGGTCGCTGCTCGGGCCCTAATAATAATTTCTACATAAACAATAGGGACCTCGCCGCGGTCGCTGCTCGGGCCCCAATAATAATTTCTACACAAAGTCCATTGTGGTGACCCGCCCCCTTTTAATAAATTCAAAATGGCCGACTTCCTGTAAAACCTAGCTCATTGCTCCAAGAGACTTTTTTGTAGGTCTTGGTCTTATACATACAGTGAACCCTCGCTACTTCGCGGTTCACCTTTCGCGGGTTCAGTGCTTCGCGGGTATAAAAAATATTCGGGGGCATTGTAGTTTCGCCGAGCGGCACGACGGGGCGCTGGAGCGGTTAGACGGCCGGCGTGCGCCGAAGAAGAGCGTGGGCGAAGAGGAGAGTGGACGAAGAAGAGCACGTTCCCCCGGACACGATCGGTGGTGACGTTTCGCGCGGTTCGGACCGTACCAGAGCTCCGGCCGGCGTGCGTGGCAGTTAAGCCGTAGAGGAGCACCTTCCCCGGGCACGGGCGGTGCCAAGCGGCCCCTAAGTTTAACCGAATGGAAGCTCCGGAGGAGGAGGGCATGCTCGCGTCACAGTAAGCCGAAGAGGAGCACCTTCCCCGGGCACGGGCGGTTCCAAGCGGCCCCTAAGTTTAACCGAATGGAAGCTCCGGAGGAGGAGGGCATGCTCGCGACACAGTAAGCCGAAGAGGAGCACCTTCCCCGGGCACGGGCGGTGCCAAGCGGCCCCTAAGTTTAACCGAATGGAAGCTCCGGGGGAGGAGGGTGGGCGTGTGTCACAGTTAAGCCGAATTGGAGCACCTCTTCCGCCCGGGCACGAGCGGAGCGCGAAGCTGTCAGTTATGAATGAATAAATGAATAAATAAATAAAGAATGGCACCTTTCATTTCACAGGGCACACCAGACGGCGTACCAGCAGGTAAAAGTCTGAGTAATTAAATAAATACAAAAAGAATGGCTGGGGAATAAAAAAATAATACGTTTTAATAATAATTTGTTTTTTTTGTTATAACATGAATTTCACTCTCTCTCTCCCCGTATATATATATATATATATATATATATATATATATTTATTATATATATTGTATTTTTTTTTTAAGCATTTTTGAAGGTGCGCCGCTACTTCGCGGATTTTCAGTTTTCGCGGGTGGTCTCGGTCCCCATTAACCGCGATAACAGAGGGTTCACTGTACTCCATAAAATTTACAAAAAGCGAGGTGAAACACTCAACCAGGGCTGCTCTGCATGTTGTGCTGGGCCACCTGGAACAACAGCGGAGCTATGCAAGGATGCTCTTTGTGGACTACAGCTCGGCATTCAACACGATCATCCCAGACATCCTCGTCGCCAAACTGGACACTCTCGGCCTCCCTGCCCTCACACGCATCTGGATTAAGGACTTTCTGACCAACAGACCCCAGACTGTGTTGCTCGGCCCCTACACGTCCTCCACCCTCATGCTGAGCACCGGTTCCCCCCAAGGATGCGTGCTGAGCCCTCTCCTGTACGCCCTCTACACCTACGACTGCAGCCCGGCCCACGGCAACAACACCATCGTCAAGTTTGCTGACGACACGACAGTGGTCGGTCTGATCTCGGAAGGTGACGAGACAGCCTACAGAGAGGAGGTAGGGAGACTGACAACTTGGTGCAAGGAGAACAGACTGCACCTTAACTCTGCTAAAACAAAGGAGATTGTCGTCGACTTCAGGAGGAACAAGACGCTGCCGCCCCCCCTCTGCATCGAAGGCGTGTGTGTGGAGAGGGTCCACACGTTCAAGTTCCTGGGAGTACAGATCTCCGATGACCTTTCTTGGAGTCACAACACCACAGCAGTGGTAAAGAAGGTCCGCCAACGTCTGCACTTCCTGAGAGTCCTCAGGAAATTCAACCTGGACAGGAAGCTGCTGCTGGCCTTCTACCACTCGTCCATCGAGAGCCTGCTGACGTACTGTGTCTCCACCTGGTACAGCGGCTGCACTGAGGCGGACAGAGTGAGGCTCCAGAGGACAGTCAAAACAGCGCAAAGGATTATTGGCTGCCCTCTCCCCTCGCTGTCGGACATCTACACCGCCCGGTGCCTCAGAAGGGCTCTCAACATCGTCAAAGACAATACCCACCCAAACTCACACCTGTTCGACCTGTTGCCCTCTGGCAGGCGCTACAGATGCATCAAATCAAGGACCAATAGACTGAGAAACAGTTTCTTTCCGAGAGCCATCTCCATACTGAACTCTCACACACACACACGAGACCACCCTAACCTTGCAAAACAGCATTGTGATGTGTTTCTATATGCCCTATTTAGTACTGAATTCCATTGCACTGTCTTATTTATTTATCTAATTTATATATTGTCTGTATTTTTGTTGTATTGCACTGGAGAGGGGAGCCCTCTAATCTCGTTGCACACTTGAGTACAATGACAATAAAGGGATTTCTATTTCTATTCTATTCTTTTTTTAACTTTTCTCGAGGGCCATGGCGAGCCATTTCAAAAAAGCTGCACAACTAACGTAATAAATATTGATAAATTTGCTCTGCCTGATGTGTGTGTAAAGTTTCACGAGTTGTCGTTCATATTTAGAACCTCATAATCAGCGTTGTTTTATTGCCGAACAGTGCAATGCCACTCCCACAACTTTTCACGAAAAAGGATGAATTTCGTATTGTGACATCCTCATGGCCGAAACAGTCATCCGAGCATATATGAGGGCGACCTTGTTGAGTTGCACGGAGAAAAACATCCAAGAAAATAACTTGTATTAGCTTTTACCAGTTGGTGGCGCTACTACTACGATGAAAAATAAGTTGGTAGATGTCTTCAGGGCTGAAGTATCCTCAAATGTGTACAACTTCGAGAAGATAGGATCATCTGAGTCATGTTGCCGGAGCTTTTGTTGCCACAAAGTACAATCGGATTTTTCAGCACCGTAATAGCCACGCCTTTTGCCAAAACGTCACAAAATTCGGCAGAGAGTAAGATCATTGTCTTGAGTCTTTTCTGACTAATTTTCAGTCGGATTCGTCAAAAGGGCACCGTGCAGTACGTGAAAATTAAAATAAAAACAAATTTTTGATTCCACTTGGCGGCGCTGTGTGTATAACAAAATAATAACATTAAGATGTCTTCAGGTCGGGACGTTTTATTTACAGGTGAAGGTTTGGATTTTTAGGAGCATGTGCAGGGGCGTTATTAAGCATTCATTTATTTGTATTAGGTTCATTTTGTCTTCTTATTATTGATATTTGACTGATTCATTAAAAGCAGACAATTATGTTTTAGGTTAATTTTTTTACCTGACATGTTTCGGCGAGTCTTTCGCCTTCTTCAGAGTGTCGCATGATGGTGTCTTGAGACCCGTCTTTATCAGCTGATGTTCCATGAGGGTGTGACTTACCTGTCAAAAAAATGAAAAATCAGAGCAGTAAAAGAACAAGCACAACATGAACATTACAAATCAGCAATCACTGACCACTGCAAAAGGGAAAACCACATCATGGACCGGGAGAAGGGCAGGGTCATCCGCACCGAAGAGAACAAACAACAGCGCTGGATCAGAGAGGCCATTGAGATCTGCAAGCGAGGCATAAAAACCATGAACAGAGACAAGGGAGCCTTCATCCTCTCTACCACCTGGAGCAGCATCTTGGCGGAGTGAACGGACAGCGGGGGCGTGACTTGCCTTCATTCTTGTGACAGGTAAGTCACGCCCTCATGGAACATCAGCTGATAAAGACGGGCCACAAGACACCATCATGTGACACTCTGAAGAAGGCGAAAGACTTTCGTATTGTGACATCCTCAAGGCCTAAACACTCATCCGATCAAAAATAAGTTGGCAGCCGTCTTCAGGGCCTGAATATCCTCAAATGTGAAAAATTTCGAGAAGATGGATCATCTGAATCATTTTGCAGGAACTTTTGTTGCCACGGAGAATAATCAGACTCTGCGGCACCGTAATAGCCACGCCCTTCGAAGGAAAGTCACAAAAATAGGGATAGAGTAAGATCAATGTCTTGAGTCTTTTCTAGCCAATTTTCAATCGGATTCGTTAAAAGGGCACCGTGCAGGACGTCAAAATGTAAAAAATGATATTGATTGGCGCAAGGTGTATAACAGAATATAAACATATAGATGTCTTCAAGTACCGACTCTTTATGTACATGTGAAGTTTTGGATTTTTAGCAGCATGTGCAAGAGAGTTATTAAGCATTTTGTCCATTGCGGCGAAGGAAATCTTAAGTGAAAACTTCGAAGCCCCGCCCCCGTCATATAGTATTTTGGAAACAAAAAATTTTAGCCCCAGTGTTTGTCCCAGGTCTTAAGATGCTACAGACAGAATTTTAAGGCAATCAGATGAAGCCTTTAGGATCAGGGTGCAAAAGAATGACCCCTGTAAACATGCAAAAAAGGGCAAAAGTCGGACTTTCAAAAATTCATAACTCACTTCCTGTTCATATTAGACGTTTAAAATATCAAATTTCTCGCCATGCCCGATGAGACTGCCAAGTTTGGTGAGTTTTTGTGCATGTTTCGGGGGTCAAAAATGCAATCGAACAATCGGAAAAATAATAATAATAATAATTTCTACAAAAACAACAGGGACTTCGCAGTGGTCGCTGCTCAGGCCCTAATAATAATAATAATAATAATAATAATAAAAATAATAATATTTTCTACAAAAACAATAGGGACCTCGCAGCCGTCGCAGCTCGGGCCCTAATAACAATTTCTAGAAAAACAATAGGGACCTCGCAGCGGTCACTGCTCGGGCCCTAATAATAATAATAATAATAATTTCCACAAAAACAATGGGGACCTCGTAGCGGTCGCTGCTCGGGCCCTAATAATAATTTCTACAAAAACAATAGGGACATCGCCGCGGTCGCTGCTCGGGCCCCAATAATAATTTCTACACAAAGTCCATTGTGGTGACCCGCCCCCTTTTAAGTCAATTCAAAATGGCCGACTTCCTGTAAAACCTAGCTCATTGCTCCAAGAGACTTTTTTGTAGGTCTTGGTCTTATACATACAGTGAACCCTCGCTACTTGGCGGTTCACCTTTCGCGGGTTCAGTGCTTCGCGGGTCTAAAAAATATTCGGGGGCATTATAGTTTCGCCGAGCGGCACGACGGGGCGCTGGAGCGGTTAGACGGCCGGTGTGCGCCGAAGAAGAGCGTGGGCGAAGAGGAGAGTGGACGAAGAAGAGCACGTTCCCCCGGACACGATCGGTGGCGACGTTTCGCGCGGTTCGGACAGTACCAGAGCTCCGGCCGGCGTGCGTGGCAGTTAAGCCGTAGAGGAGAACCTTCCCAGGGCACGGGCGGTGCCAAGCGGCCCCTACGTTTAACCGAATGGAAGCTCCGGAGGAGGAGGGCATGCTCGCGTCACAGTAAGCCGAAGAGGAGCACCTTCCCCGGGCACGGGCGGTTCCAAGCGGCCCCTAAGTTTAACCGAATGGAAGCTCCGGAGGAGGAGGGCATGCTCGCGTCACAGTAAGCCGAAGAGGAGCACCTTCCCCGGGCACGGGCGGTGCCAAGCGGCCCCTAAGTTTAACCGAATGGAAGCTCCGGGGGAGGAGGGCGGGTGTGTGTCACAGTTAAGCCGAATTGGAGCACCTCTTCCGCCCGGGCACGAGCGGAGCGCGAAGCTGTCAGTTATGAATGTATAGAAGAATAAATAAATAAATAAATAAAGAATGCCACCTTTCATTTCACAGGGCACACCGGACGGCGTACCAGCAGGTAAAAGTCGGAGTAATTAAATAAATACAAAAAGAATGGCTGGGGAATAAAAAAATAATACGTTTTAATAATAATTTGGTTTTTTTGTTATAACATGAATTTCACTCTCTCTCTCTCTCTCTCTCTCCCCCCGTATATATATATATATATATATATATATATATATATATATATATATATATATATATATATATATATATATATATATTATTATATATATTGTATTTTCTTTTAAGCATTTTTGAAGGTGCGCCGCTACTTCGCGGATTTTCAGTTTCCGCGGGTGGTCTCGGTCCCCATTAACCGCGATAACCGAGGGTTCACTGTACTCCATAAAATTTACAAAAAGCGAGGTGAAACACTCAACCAGGGCTGCTTTTTTGAACATTTCTCGAGGGCCATGGCGAGCCATTTAAAAAAAGCTGCACAACTAACGTATAAAATATTGATAAATTTGCTCTGCCTGATGTGTGTGTCAAGTTTCACGAGTTGTCGTTCATATTTAGAACCTTATAATCAGCGTTGTTTTATTGCCAAAAAGTGCAATGCCACTCCCACAACTTTTCACGAAAAAGGATGAATTTCGTATTGTGACATCCTCATGGCCGAAACAGTCCTCCGAGCATATATGAGGGCGACCTTGTTGAGTTGCACGGAGAAAAACATCCAAGAAAATAACTTGTATTAGCTTTTACCAGTTGGTGGCGCTACTACTACGATGAAAAATAAGTTGGTAGATGTCTTCAGGGCTGAAGTATCCTCAAATGTGTACAACTTCGAGAAGATAGGATCATCTGAGTCATGTTGCCGGAGCTTTTGTTGCCACAAAGTACAATCGGACTTTTCAGCACCGTAATTGCCACGCCTTTTGCCAAAACGTCACAAAACTCGGCAGAGAGTAAGATCATTGTCTTGAGTCTTTTCTGACTAATTTTCAGTCGGATTCGTCAAAAGGGCACCGTGCAGTACGTGAAAATTTAAATAAAAACAAATTTTTGATTCCACTTGGCGGCGCTGTGTGTATAACAAAATAATAACATTAAGATGTCTTCAGGTCGGGACATTTTATTTACAGGTGAATGTTTGGATTTTTAGGAGCATGTGCAGGGGAGTTATTAAGCATTCATTTATTTGTATTAGGTTCATTTTGTCTTCTTATTATTGATATTTGACAGATTCATTAAAAGCAGACAATTATGTTTTCGGTAAAATTTTTTACCTGACATGTTTCGGCGAGTCTTTCGCCTTCTTCAGAGTGTCGCATGATGGTGTCTTGAGACCCGTCTTTATCAGCTGATGTTCCATGAGGGTGTGACTTACCTGTCAAAAAAATGAAAAATCAGAGCAGTAAAAGAACAAGCACAACATGAACATTACAAATCAGCAATCACTGACCACTGCAAAAGGGAAAACCACATCATGGACCGGGAGAAGGGCAGGGTCATCGGCACCGAAGAGAACAAACAACAGCGCTGGATCAGAGAGGCCATTGAGATCTGCAAGCGAGGCATAAAAACCATGAAGAAAGACAAGGGAGCCTTCATCCTCTCTACCACCTGGAGCAGCATCTTGGCGGAGTTAACGGACAGCGGGGGGCGTGACTTGCCTTCATTCTTGTGACAGGTAAGTCACGCCCTCATGGAACATCAGCTGATAAAGACGGGCCACAAGACACCATCATGTGACACTCTGAAGAAGGCGAAAGACTTTCGTATTGTGACATCCTCAAGGCTGAAACACTCATCCGAGCAAATATAAGGTAGATTTTGTTAACCTGCCCGGAGAAAAACATCAACGAAAATAATTTGTATTTGTTTTAACCAGTTGGTGGCGCTACCACTGCGATCAAAAATAAGTTGGCAGCCGTCTTCAGGGCCTGAATATCCTCAAATGTGAAAAATTTCGAGAAGATGGATCATCTGAATCATTTTGCAGGAACTTTTGTTGCCACGGAGAATAATCAGACTCTGCGGCACCGTAATAGCCACGCCCTTCGAAGGAAAGTCACAAAAATAGGGATAGAGTAAGATCAATGTCTTGAGTCTTTTCTAGCCAATTTTCAATCGGATTCGTTAAAAGGGCACCGTGCAGTACGTCAAAATGTAAAAAATGATATTGATTGGCGCAAGGTGTATAACTGAATATAAACATATAGATGTCTTCAGGTACCGACTCTTTATGTACATGTGAAGTTTTGGATTTTTAGCAGCATGTGCAAGAGAGTTATTAAGCATTTTGTCCATTGCGGCGAAGGAAATCTTAAGTGAAAACTTCGAAGCCCCGCCCCCGTCATATAGTATTTCGGAAACAAAAAGTTTTAGCCCCAGTGTTTGTCCCAGGTCTTAAGATGCTACAGACAGAATTTTAAGGCAATCAGATGAAGCCTTTAGGATCAGGGTGCAAAAGAATGACCCCTGTAAACATGCAAAAAAGGGCAAAAGTCGGACTTTCAAAAATTCATAACTCACTTCCTGTTCATATTAGACGTTTAAAATATCAAATTTCTCGCCATGCCCGATGAGACTGCCAAGTTTGGTGAGTTTTTGTGCATGTTTCGGGGGTCAAAAATGCAATCGAACAATCGGAAAAATAATAATAATAATAATTTCTACAAAAACAACAGGGACTTCGCAGTGGTCGCTGCTCAGGCCCTAATAATAATAATAATAATAATAATAAAAGTAATAATATTTTCTACAAAAACAATAGGGACCTCGCAGCCGTCGCAGCTCGGGCCCTAATAACAATTTCTAGAAAAACAATAGGGACCTCGCAGCGGTCACTGCTCGGGCCCTAATAAAAATAATAATAATAATTTCCACAAAAACAATGGGGACCTCGTAGCGGTCGCTGCTCGGGCCCTAATAATAATTTCTACAAAAACAATAGGGACATCGCCGCGGTCGCTGCTCGGGCCCCAATAATAATTTCTACACAAAGTCCATTGTGGTGACCCGCCCCCTTTTAAGTAAATTCAAAATGGCCGACTTCCTGTAAAACCTAGCTCATTGCTCCAAGAGACTTTTTTGTAGGTCTTGGTCTTATACATACAGTGAACCCTCGCTACTTGGCGGTTCACCTTTCGCGGGTTCAGTGCTTCGCGGGTCTAAAAAATATTCGGGGGCATTATAGTTTCGCCGAGCGGCACGACGGGGCGCTGGAGCGGTTAGACGGCCGGTGTGCGCCGAAGAAGAGCGTGGGCGAAGAGGAGAGTGGACGAAGAAGAGCACGTTCCCCCGGACACGATCGGTGGCGACGTTTCGCGCGGTTCGGACAGTACCAGAGCTCCGGCCGGCGTGCGTGGCAGTTAAGCCGTAGAGGAGAACCTTCCCAGGGCACGGGCGGTGCCAAGCGGCCCCTAAGTTTAACCGAATGGAAGCTCCGGAGGAGGAGGGCATGCTCGCGTCACAGTAAGCCGAAGAGGAGCACCTTCCCCGGGCACGGGCGGTTCCAAGCGGCCCCTAAGTTTAACCGAATGGAAGCTCCGGAGGAGGAGGGCATGCTCGCGTCACAGTAAGCCGAAGAGGAGCACCTTCCCCGGGCACGGGCGGTGCCAAGCGGCCCCTAAGTTTAACCGAATGGAAGCTCCGGGGGAGGAGGGTGGGCGTGTTTCACAGTTAAGCCGAATTGGAGCACCTCTTCCGCCCGGGCACGAGCGGAGCGCGAAGCTGTCAGTTATGAATGAATAAATGAATAAATAAATAAATAAATAAAGAATGGCACCTTTCATTTCACAGGGCACACCAGACGGCGTACCAGCAGGTAAAAGTCTGAGTAATTAAATAAATACAAAAAGAATGGCTGGGGAATAAAAAAATAATACGTTTTAATAATAATTTGTTTTTTTTGTTATAACATGAATTTCACTCTCTCTCTCCCCGTATATATATATATATATATATATATATATATATATATTGTATTTTTTTTTAAAGCATTTTTGAAGGTGCGCCGCTACTTCGCGGATTTTCAGTTTTCGCGGGTGGTCTCGGTCCCCATTAACCGCGATAACCGAGGGTTCACTGTACTCCATAAAATTTACAAAAAGCGAGGTGAAACACTCAACCAGGGCTGCTCTGCATGTTGTGCTGGGCCACCTGGAACAACAGCGGAGCTATGCAAGGATGCTCTTTGTGGACTACAGCTCGGCATTCAACACGATCATCCCAGACATCCTCGTCGCCAAACTGGACACTCTCGGCCTCCCTGCCCTCACACGCATCTGGATTAAGGACTTTCTGACCAACAGACCCCAGACTATGTTGCTCGGCCCCTACACGTCCTCCACCCTCATGCTGAGCACCGGTTCCCCCCAAGGATGCGTGCTGAGCCCTCTCCTGTACGCCCTCTACACCTACGACTGCAGCCCGGCCCACGGCAACAACACCATCGTCAAGTTTGCTGACGACACGACAGTGGTCGGTCTGATCTCGGAAGGTGACGAGTCAGCCTACAGAGAGGAGGTAGGGAGACTGACAACTTGGTGCAAGGACAACAGACTGCACCTTAACTCTGCTAAAACAAAGGAGATTGTCGTCGACTTCAGGAGGAACAAGACGCTGCCGCCCCCCCTCTGCATCGAAGGCGTGTGTGTGGAGAGGGTCCACACGTTCAAGTTCCTGGGAGTACAGATCTCCGATGACCTTTCTTGGAGTCACAACACCACAGCAGTGGTAAAGAAGGTCCGCCAACGTCTGCACTTCCTGAGAGTCCTCAGGAAATTCAACCTGGACAGGAAGCTGCTGCTGGCCTTCTACCACTCGTCCATCGAGAGCCTGCTGACGTACTGTGTCTCCACCTGGTACAGCGGCTGCACTGAGGCGGACAGAGTGAGGCTCCAGAGGACAGTCAAAACAGCGCAAAGGATTATTGGCTGCCCTCTCCCCTCGCTGTCGGACATCTACACCGCCCGGTGCCTCAGAAGGGCTCTCAACATCGTCAAAGACAATACCCACCCAAACTCACACCTGTTCGACCTGTTGCCCTCTGGCAGGCGCTACAGATGCATCAAATCAAGGACCAATAGACTGAGAAACAGTTTCTTTCCGAGAGCCATCTCCATACTGAACTCTCACACACACACACGAGACCACCCTAACCTTGCAAAACAGCATTGTGATGTGTTTCTATATGCCCTATTCAGTACTGAATTCCATTGCACTGTCTTATTTATTTATCTAATTTATATATTGTCTGTATTATTGTTGTATTGCACTGGAGAGGGGAGCCCTCTAATCTCGTTGCACACTTGAGTACAATGACAATAAAGGGATTTCTATTTCTATTCTATTCTTTTTTTAACTTTTCTCGAGGGCCATGGCGAGCCATTTCAAAAAAGCTGCACAACTAACGTATAAAATATTGATAAATTTGCTCTGCCTGATGTGTGTGTAAAGTTTCACGAGTTGTCGTTCATATTTAGAACCTCATAATCAGCGTTGTTTTATTGCCGAACAGTGCAATGCCACTACCACAACTTTTCACGAAAAAGGATGAATTTCGTATTGTGACATCCTCATGGCCGAAACAGTCATCCGAGCATATATGAGGGCGACCTTGTTGAGTTGCACGGAGAAAAACATCCAAGAAAATAACTTGTATTAGCTTTTACCAGTTGGTGGCGCTACTACTACGATGAAAAATAAGTTGGTAGATGTCTTCAGGGCTGAAGTATCCTCAAATGTGTACAACTTCGAGAAGATAGGATCATCTGAGTCATGTTGCCGGAGCTTTTGTTGCCACAAAGTACAATCGGATTTTTCAGCACCGTAATAGCCACGCCTTTTGCCAAAACGTCACAAAATTCGGCAGAGAGTAAGATCATTGTCTTGAGTCTTTTCTGACTAATTTTCAGTCGGATTCGTCAAAAGGGCACCGTGCAGTACGTGAAAATTAAAATAAAAACAAATTTTTGATTCCACTTGGCGGCGCTGTGTGTATAACAAAATAATAACATTAAGATGTCTTCAGGTCGGGACGTTTTATTTACAGGTGAAGGTTTGGATTTTTAGGAGCATGTGCAGGGGCGTTATTAAGCATTCATTTATTTGTATTAGGTTCATTTTGTCTTCTTATTATTGATATTTGACTGATTCATTAAAAGCAGACAATTATGTTTTAGGTTAATTTTTTACCTGACATGTTTCGGCGAGTCTTTCGCCTTCTTCAGAGTGCCGCATGATGGTGTCTTGAGACCCGTCTTTATCAGCTGATGTTCCATGAGGGTGTGACTTACCTGTCAAAAAAATGAAAAATCAGAGCAGTAAAAGAACAAGCACAACATGAACATTACAAATCAGCAATCACTGACCACTGCAAAAGGGAAAACCACATCATGGACCGGGAGAAGGGCAGGGTCATCCGCACCGAAGAGAACAAACAACAGCGCTGGATCAGAGAGGCCATTGAGATCTGCAAGTGAGGCATAAAAACCATGAACAGAGACAAGGGAGCCTTCATCCTCTCTACCACCTGGAGCAGCATCTTGGCGGAGTGAACGGACAGCGGGGGGCGTGACTTGCCTTCATTTTTGTGACAGGTAAGTCACGCCCTCATGGAACATCAGCTGATAAAGACGGGCCACAAGACACCATCATGTGACACTCTGAAGAAGGCGAAAGACTTTCGTAATGTGACATCCTCAATGCCTAAACACTCATCCGATCAAAAATAAGTTGGCAGCCGTCTTCAGGGCCTGAATATCCTCAAATGTGAAAAATTTCGAGAAGATGGATCATCTGAATCATTTTGCAGGAACTTTTGTTGCCACGGAGATTAATCAGACTCTGCGGCACCGTAATAGCCACGCCCTTCGAAGGAAAGTCACAAAAATAGGGATAGAGTAAGATCAATGTCTTGAGTCTTTTCTAGCCAATTTTCAATCGGATTCGTGAAAAGGGCACCGTGCAGTACGTCAAAATGTAAAAAATGATATTGATTGGCGCAAGGTGTATAACTGAATATAAACATATAGATGTCTTCAGGTACCGACTCTTTATGTACATGTGAAGTTTTGGATTTTTAGCAGCATGTGCAGGAGAGTTATTAAGCATTTTGTCCATTGCGGCGAAGGAAATCTTAAGTGAAAACTTCGAAGCCCCGCCCCCGTTCATATAGTATTTCGGAAACAAAAAATTTTAGCCCCAGTGTTTGTCCCAGGTCTTAAGATGCTACAGACAGAATTTTAAGGCAATCAGATGAAGCCTTTAGGATCAGGGTGCAAAAGAATGACCCCTGTAAACATGCAAAAAAGGGCAAAAGTCGGACTTTCAAAAATTCATAACTCACTTCCTGTTCATATTAGACGTTAAAATATCAAATTTTTCGCCATGCCCGATGAGACTGCCAAGTTTGGTGAATTTTTGTGCATGTTTCGGGGGTCAAAATTGCGATCGAACAATCGGAAAAATAATGATAATAATAATTTCTACAAAAACAATAGGGACTTCGCAGCGGTCGCTTCTCAGGCCCTAATAATAATAATAATAATAAAAGTAATAATATTTTCTACAAAAACAATAGGGACCTCGCAGCCGTCGCAGCTCGGGCCCTAATAACAATTTCTAGAAAAACAATAGGGACCTCGCAGCGGTCACTGCTCGGGCCCTAATAATAATAATAATAATAATTTCCACAAAAACAATGGGGACCTCGTAGCGGTCGCTGCTCGGGCCCTCATAATAATTTCTACAAAAACAATAGGGACCTCGCCGCGGTCGCTGCTCGGGCCCCAATAATAATTTCTACACAAAGTCCATTGTGGTGACCCGCCCCCTTTTAAGTAAATTCAAAATGGCCGACTTCCTGTAAAACCTAGCTCATTGCTCCAAGAGACTTTTTTGTAGGTCTTGGTCTTATACATACAGTGAACCCTCGCTACTTGGCGGTTCACCTTTCGCGGGTTCAGTGCTTCGCGGGTCTAAAAAATATTCGGGGGCATTGTAGTTTCGCCGAGCGGCACGACGGGGCGCTGGAGCGGTTAGACGGCCGGTGTGCGCCGAAGAAGAGCGTGGGCGAAGAGGAGAGTGGACGAAGAAGAGCACGTTCCCCCGGACACGATCGGTGGCGACGTTTCGCGCGGTTCGGACAGTACCAGAGCTCCGGCCGGCGTGCGTGGCAGTTAAGCCGTAGAGGAGAACCTTCCCCGGGCACGGGCGGTGCCAAGCGGCCCCTAAGTTTAACCGAATGGAAGCTCCGGGGGAGGAGGGCGGGTGTGTGTCACAGTCAAGCCGAATTGGAGCACCTCTTCCGCCCGGGCACGAGCGGAGCGCGAAGCTGTCAGTTATGAATGTATAAAAGAATAAATAAATAAATAAATAAAGAATGCCACCTTTCATTTCACAGGGCACACTGGACGGCGTACCAGCAGGTAAAAGTCGGAGTAATTAAATAAATACAAAAAGAATGGCTGGGGAATAAAAAAATAATACGTTTTAATAATAATTTGGTTTTTTTGTTATAACATGAATTTCACTCTCTCTCTCCCCGTATATATGTATATATATATATATATATATATATATACATATATTTCTATATTTATTATATATATTGTATATTTTTTTAAGCATTTTTGAAGGTGCGCCGCTACTTCGCGGATTTTCAGTTTCCGCGGGTGGTCTCTGTCCCCATTAACCGCGATAACCGAGGATTCACTGTACTCCATAAAATTTACAAAAAGCGAGGTGAAACACTCAACCAGGGCTGCTTTTTTTAACATTTCTCGAGGGCCATGGCGAGCCATTTCAAAAAAGCTGCACAACTAACGTATAAAATATTGATAAATTTGCTCGGCCTGATGTGTGTGTAAAGTTTCACGAGTTGTCGTTCATATTTAGAACCTCATAATCAGCGTTGTTTTATTGCCGAACAGTGCAATGCCACTCCCACAACTTTACACGAAAAAGGACGAATTTCGTATTGTGACATCCTCATGGCCGAAACAGTCATCCGAGCATATATGAGGGCGACCTTGTTGAGTTGCACGGAGAAAAACATCCAAGAAAATAACTTGTATTAGCTTTTACCAGTTGGTGGCGGTACTACTACGATGAAAAATAAGTTGGTAGATGTCTTCAGGGCTGAAGTATCCTCAAATGTGTACGACTTCGAGAAGATAGGATCATCTGAGTCATGTTGCCGGAGCTTTTGTTGCCACAGAGTACAATCTGACTTTTCAGCACCGTAATAGCCACGCCTTTTGCCAAAACGTCACAAAATTCGGCAGAGAGTAAGATCATTGTCTTGAGTCTTTTCTGACTAATTTTCAGTCGGATTTGTCAAAAGGGCACCGTGCAGGATGTGAAAATTAAAATAAAAACACATTTTTGATTCCACTTGGCGGCGGTGTGTGTATAACAAAATAATAACATTAAGATGTCTTCAGGTCGGGACGTTTTATTTACAGGTGAAGGTTTGGATTTTTAGGAGCATGTGCAGGGGAGTTATTAAGCATTCATTTATTTGTATTAGGTTCATTTTGTCTTCTTATTATTGATATTTGACTGATTCATTAAAAGCAGACAATTATGTTTTAGGTAAATTTTTTACCTGACATGTTTCGGCGAGTCTTTCGCCTTCTTCAGAGTGTCGCATGATGGTGTCTTGAGACCCGTCTTTATCAGCTGATGTTCCATGAGGGTGTGACTT
Source organism: Idiotropiscis lumnitzeri (assembly GCF_059441095.1). Classification (NCBI taxonomy): domain Eukaryota; kingdom Metazoa; phylum Chordata; class Actinopteri; order Syngnathiformes; family Syngnathidae; genus Idiotropiscis; species Idiotropiscis lumnitzeri. The sequence goes on from NW_028283838.1 coordinate 47,041, forward strand.
ACCTGTCAAAAAAATGAAAAATCAGAGCAGTAAAAGAACAAGCACAACATGAACATTACAAATCAGCAATCACTGACCACTGCAAAAGGGAAAACCACATCATGGACCGGGAGAAGGGCAGGGTCATCCGCACCGAAGAGAACAAACAACAGCGCTGGATCAGAGAGGCCATTGAGATCTGCAAGCGAGGCATAAAAACCATGAACAGAGACAAGGGAGCCTTCATCCTCTCTACCACCTGGAGCAGCATCTTGGCGGAGTGAACGGACAGCGGGGGGCGTGACTTGCCTTCATTTTTGTGACAGGTAAGTCACGCCCTCATGGAACATCAGCTGATAAAGACGGGCCACAAGACACCATCATGTGACACTCTGAAGAAGGCGAAAGACTTTCGTAATGTGACATCCTCAATGCCTAAACACTCATCCGATCAAAAATAAGTTGGCAGCCGTCTTCAGGGCCTGAATATCCTCAAATGTGAAAAATTTCGAGAAGATGGATCATCTGAATCATTTTGCAGGAACTTTTGTTGCCACGGAGATTAATCAGACTCTGCGGCACCGTAATAGCCACGCCCTTCGAAGGAAAGTCACAAAAATAGGGATAGAGTAAGATCAATGTCTTGAGTCTTTTCTAGCCAATTTTCAATCGGATTCGTGAAAAGGGCACCGTGCAGTACGTCAAAATGTAAAAAATGATATTGATTGGCGCAAGGTGTATAACTGAATATAAACATATAGATGTCTTCAGGTACCGACTCTTTATGTACATGTGAAGTTTTGGATTTTTAGCAGCATGTGCAGGAGAGTTATTAAGCATTTTGTCCATTGCGGCGAAGGAAATCTTAAGTGAAAACTTCGAAGCCCCGCCCCCGTTCATATAGTATTTCGGAAACAAAAAATTTTAGCCCCAGTGTTTGTCCCAGGTCTTAAGATGCTACAGACAGAATTTTAAGGCAATCAGATGAAGCCTTTAGGATCAGGGTGCAAAAGAATGACCCCTGTAAACATGCAAAAAAGGGCAAAAGTCGGACTTTCAAAAATTCATAACTCACTTCCTGTTCATATTAGACGTTAAAATGTCAAATTTTTCGCCATGCCCGATGAGACTGCCAAGTTTGGTGAATTTTTGTGCATGTTTCGGGGGTCAAAATTGCGATCGAACAATCGGAAAAATAATGATAATAATAATTTCTACAAAAACAATAGGGACTTCGCAGCGGTCGCTTCTCAGGCCCTAATAATAATAATAATAATAAAAGTAATAATATTTTCTACAAAAACAATAGGGACCTCGCAGCCGTCGCAGCTCGGGCCCTAATAACAATTTCTAGAAAAACAATAGGGACCTCGCAGCGGTCACTGCTCGGGCCCTAATAATAATAATAATAATAATTTCCACAAAAACAATGGGGACCTCGTAGCGGTCGCTGCTCGGGCCCTCATAATAATTTCTACAAAAACAATAGGGACCTCGCCGCGGTCGCTGCTCGGGCCCCAATAATAATTTCTACACAAAGTCCATTGTGGTGACCCGCCCCCTTTTAAGTAAATTCAAAATGGCCGACTTCCTGTAAAACCTAGCTCATTGCTCCAAGAGACTTTTTTGTAGGTCTTGGTCTTATACATACAGTGAACCCTCGCTACTTGGCGGTTCACCTTTCGCGGGTTCAGTGCTTCGCGGGTCTAAAAAATATTCGGGGGCATTGTAGTTTCGCCGAGCGGCACGACGGGGCGCTGGAGCGGTTAGACGGCCGGTGTGCGCCGAAGAAGAGCGTGGGCGAAGAGGAGAGTGGACGAAGAAGAGCACGTTCCCCCGGACACGATCGGTGGCGACGTTTCGCGCGGTTCGGACAGTACCAGAGCTCCGGCCGGCGTGCGTGGCAGTTAAGCCGTAGAGGAGAACCTTCCCCGGGCACGGGCGGTGCCAAGCGGCCCCTAAGTTTAACCGAATGGAAGCTCCGGGGGAGGAGGGCGGGTGTGTGTCACAGTCAAGCCGAATTGGAGCACCTCTTCCGCCCGGGCACGAGCGGAGCGCGAAGCTGTCAGTTATGAATGTATAAAAGAATAAATAAATAAATAAATAAAGAATGCCACCTTTCATTTCACAGGGCACACTGGACGGCGTACCAGCAGGTAAAAGTCGGAGTAATTAAATAAATACAAAAAGAATGGCTGGGGAATAAAAAAATAATACGTTTTAATAATAATTTGGTTTTTTTGTTATAACATGAATTTCACTCTCTCTCTCCCCGTATATATGTATATATATATATATATATATATATATACATATATTTCTATATTTATTATATATATTGTATATTTTTTTAAGCATTTTTGAAGGTGCGCCGCTACTTCGCGGATTTTCAGTTTCCGCGGGTGGTCTCTGTCCCCATTAACCGCGATAACCGAGGATTCACTGTACTCCATAAAATTTACAAAAAGCGAGGTGAAACACTCAACCAGGGCTGCTTTTTTTAACATTTCTCGAGGGCCATGGCGAGCCATTTCAAAAAAGCTGCACAACTAACGTATAAAATATTGATAAATTTGCTCGGCCTGATGTGTGTGTAAAGTTTCACGAGTTGTCGTTCATATTTAGAACCTCATAATCAGCGTTGTTTTATTGCCGAACAGTGCAATGCCACTCCCACAACTTTACACGAAAAAGGACGAATTTCGTATTGTGACATCCTCATGGCCGAAACAGTCATCCGAGCATATATGAGGGCGACCTTGTTGAGTTGCACGGAGAAAAACATCCAAGAAAATAACTTGTATTAGCTTTTACCAGTTGGTGGCGGTACTACTACGATGAAAAATAAGTTGGTAGATGTCTTCAGGGCTGAAGTATCCTCAAATGTGTACGACTTCGAGAAGATAGGATCATCTGAGTCATGTTGCCGGAGCTTTTGTTGCCACAGAGTACAATCTGACTTTTCAGCACCGTAATAGCCACGCCTTTTGCCAAAACGTCACAAAATTCGGCAGAGAGTAAGATCATTGTCTTGAGTCTTTTCTGACTAATTTTCAGTCGGATTTGTCAAAAGGGCACCGTGCAGGATGTGAAAATTAAAATAAAAACACATTTTTGATTCCACTTGGCGGCGGTGTGTGTATAACAAAATAATAACATTAAGATGTCTTCAGGTCGGGACGTTTTATTTACAGGTGAAGGTTTGGATTTTTAGGAGCATGTGCAGGGGAGTTATTAAGCATTCATTTATTTGTATTAGGTTCATTTTGTCTTCTTATTATTGATATTTGACTGATTCATTAAAAGCAGACAATTATGTTTTAGGTAAATTTTTTACCTGACATGTTTCGGCGAGTCTTTCGCCTTCTTCAGAGTGTCGCATGATGGTGTCTTGAGACCCGTCTTTATCAGCTGATGTTCCATGAGGGTGTGACTTACCTGTCAAAAAAATTAAAAATCAGAGCAGTAAAAGAACAAGCACAACATGAACATTACAAATCAGCAATCACTGACCACTGCAAAAGGGAAAACCACATCATGGACCGGGAGAAGGGCAGGGTCATCCGCACCGAAGAGAACAAACAACAGCGCTGGATCAGAGAGGCCATTGAGATCTGCAAGCGAGGCATAAAAACCATGAACAGAGACAAGGGAGCCTTCATCCTCTCTACCACCTAGAGCAGCATCTTGGCGGAGTGAACGGACAGCGGGGGGTGTGACTTGCCTTCATTCTTGTGACAGGTAAGTCACGCCCTCATGGAACATCAGCTGATAAAGACGGGTCACAAGACACCATCATGTGACACTCTGAAGAAGGCGAAAGACTTTCGTATTGTGACATCCTCAAGGCCTAAACACTCATCCGAGCAAATATAAGGTAGATTTTGTTAACCTGCCCGGAGAAAAACATCAACGAAAATAATTTGTATTTGTTTTAACCAGTTGGTGGCGCTACCACTGCGATCAAAAATAAGTTGGCAGCCGTCTTCAGGGCCTGAATATCCTCAAATGTGAAAAATTTCGAGAAGATGGATCATCTGAATCATTTTGCAGGAACTTTTGTTGCCACGGAGAATAATCAGACTCTGCGGCACCGCAATAGCCACGCCCTTCGAAGGAAAGTCACAAAAATAGGGATAGAGTAAGATCAACGTCTTGAGTCTTTTCTAGCCAATTTTCAATCGGATTCGTTAAAAGGGCACCGTGCAGTACGTCAAAATGTAAAAAATTATATTGATTGGCGCAAGGTGTATAACAGAATATAAACATATAGATGTCTTCAGGTACCGACTCTTTATGTACATGTGAAGTTTTGGATTTTTAGCAGCATGTGCAGGAGAGTTATTAAGCATTTTGTCCACTGCGGCGAAGGAAATCTTAAGTGAAAACTTTGAAGCCCCGCCCCCGTCATATAGTATTTCGGAAACAAAAGATTTTAGCCCCAGTGTTTGTCCCAGGTCTTAAGATGCTACAGACAGAATTTTAAGGCAATCAGATGAAGCCTTTAGGATCAGGGTGCAAAAGAATGACCCCTGTAAACATGCAAAAAAGGGCAAAAGTCGGACTTTCAAAAATTCATAACTCACTTCCTGTTCATATTAGACGTTTAAAATATCAAATTTCTCGCTATGCCCGATGAGACTGCCAAGTTTGGTGAGTTTTTGTGCATGTTTCGGGGGTCAAAAATGCGATCGTACAATCAGAAAAATAATAATAATAATAATTTCTACAAAAACAACAGGGACTTCGCAGCGGTCGCTGCTCAGGCCCTAATAATAATAATAATAATAATAATAAAAGTAATAATATTTTCTACAAAAACAATAGGGACCTCGCAGCCGTCGCAGCTCGGGCCCTAATAACAATTTCTAGAAAAACAATAGGGACCTCGCAGCGGTCACTGCTCGGGCCCTAATAATAATAATAATAATAATTTCCACAAAAACAATGGGGACCTCGTAGCGGTCGCTGCTCGGGCCCTAATAATAATTTCTACATTTTCTAAGTGAAGCATTATCTCATGAGGGAAAGACTGGACAATCAAATTAATGACTGTCCAGTCTTCAGTATGTCAGTTTACACTATTGTTAGGTTGAAGATATATTTTATCCCATATTTTACTCTATTAGTATTGCAAAAGAATTGTTCCACAGCGTGACCTATGTTTGACCATATGGATGAGAAGACTTCAAGAGAAGCGGATGCCTGAAGACAGGATCAACGTCTACAACATCAAAGGAGGTGTGCCGAGACACACCTCTGAACCAAAAGGACTGAGACTTTAGTGCCAGAGCACTAAAAGGCATATCTGCCTTTTCAATCAGTAAATGACTGCCATTGATGTCTGTCTTTCCTCTTGTGTCTGAAATGTTTACATGTTCCTGCTGGTGCTCCCCCCTTCGTTCCTTAGTGCAAATACATTGTATTGTTTAGGGACTTCCCAAATAAAATAGAGGGCTCGGCGGAGTGTGCTCCAGAACGAAGTTGGAGATGTAACTGAGCACACCTCCGTTCGTTCTCCTCGCGAGTAAAAGATCAACTCTTGTCTTCCTTTCATTCATTTTGCCTTTGTTCAGTGAATGCTTAGGTGATTGAACCTGACATTATTTTGGTCCTTCGAGCGGGAAGCCAAGATACCTGAGGATTCCAGCGGGTGTGGTGAACTCCAGAAAGACCATGGCCATGGCAGGCTCACTAGAGAGAGCCTAAAAATCCTTTTCCAGGACTGGACCTCACCCCACCAGCTGGGATCTGACGGTTGACGGCGATCCAATGGAGGGAAGACAACAGTGGTGAGATATTTTTTTTTAGGGGGGAAGTGACTGACTGGAGGTCATTGCGCGTTAAGAATAAATAAATAAGTGTTCAGAATAAATAAATGAGCATTAAGAATAAATAAATAAAAATAAAACATAAAAAAGAAAAAAAAGCAAAGAAAGACATGAAGTAGAGATGAAATAAGAAAAGAGAAAGAAAGAAAGATAGAGAAAAGAGAAAGAAATTGTGTATAGATAAGAAATCCTGTGCATACTAGTCGATGGCAGGTCCATGAAGGACAGTGGAGTGAGAAATAAAAAAACCCTGTGAATACTAGTCAATGGCAGGTATATGACGGCGGAGTCCGAGAAATTCCGTGGAGAAAGTAGGACGGCGGAGTCTGTGTGTACACTTAAATTCCGTGTGTGAATGTTTGCGCAAACCGTATGTAAAGTGAGTGAACGGTGTGATTGGGGATTACAAATACCACTTGGTATTTTATCCGATGTAATACAGTAGGGTTGTACACAGCAGACTGGTGTGGATGCAAAGGCAATAATTCTCCACCTGAAAAGGTTGAATTGAGAATTACCACAACAGGAAATTTGAGTTGCTGTCCTACTGATGAGAAACCAGTTTTTAGAACACCTTAGGTGTTGACAAACTGGTCCAAATTTTCTAAAATGGGGATATTAGGTAGTAAAATAAAACCCAGGGATACGCTGCAGTGTAGAGATTGGAAGTTCATCGAAAAACAGGATCCTGATAAAACTCAGTATTTAGATACATGGATAACTGAACATGGCTTTAATGGTCAGTTAAATACACAAAAAATAGCCGCATTGCAGGGATCAATCATAGGAAAGACGAAAAAGACCCCAAAAAGATGAAGAAAAATGGCTTTGAGGAAACAGAATATTGGATGAGGGTAGCCTTAAAAAGAGAAGAGGGATACAGGAAACAAAAAGAGAATGAAAACAAAATAAGCAAAGGAAAGGAATGCGAAAAGTCAGATAGAGCAAATTACACTGAAATAGGAAGAGTAAAACAAAAGGATGATGAGACTTTTGAGCAACACAAAGTGAGAATGACAGCTGTGTTTAAAAATCACAGCGGGCTACAGGAAAATGGTAATGTAAATGGGCCATTTCAACAGCAGTTGAAGAATGCTTTACATGCAGGCTCAAGAGAGGTAATTCATAAGTGGGTAAATAAACATTTCATTTGCCTGCCAACAGGTACCCTGGAGGAGTATGTAAATCACGCCCTCCATGCTGAGAAGATAGAAAATAAAAAGAAGCAGAGGTCTATAGACAGGACAGGTCAGGTAGGACAGGTAGGACAGGAGGTCTTTTATCGAGGTGGAAAGGGCCTAGGTAGCTTTAGAGGACAAAGGGGCAGACGACAGAGAGGAGGAAGAATAGGAAGAGGAGCAAACAGGCAAAATACATCAGGCTGCTGGCGTTGTGGGAAAGAAGGCCATATAGCAAGAGATTGCCCTGAGAAAAAGCAACCTTCAGCATGACTAGGATAGGAAGCATCTAAACAGGATTTAGAGGCTGATCAAGGAACAGATGAGTTTCTAGATGAAGAGGTCCTCCTAAATTTACAAGAGATATTGGCCTTTGATGAAATAACTGAGCTGAAATAACCTTATTGGTAAATGGGTCACCAATTACCTTTTTATGTGACACTGGTGCATGTAGGATTGCTTGTAATAAATTAATTCCAAATGATAGAGCAAGAGAAATGTGTCATAGTCAGATTTGCAAGTGGAAAACTGTCTAGAGTAACAGAATTAGAACCTGTGTGGTTGAGGGACCCAGAAGGACACTGAGTTGGTTGCATGAATTGAAATTAGGTTTACTTTTACAGAACAATGAGAGCCCAAGTTGTGGGGATGTGATTAATTTACAGAAAAAGATTATTGATGGCACAATTTATACTTACATGATCCGACAGACAAGGTATATCATTCTGATGATGGGTTTTACTTAATTGTATACTTGTGTCTTTTTCAGAAAGAGAGGAGTAGGTGTTGTGAAATCTTAATTGAATGAAGAAGTGAGCATGAGAAACCCTTGTAGGAGCATAGGTGTTTCCTGATTTTGTAGTTTTTGATTTGATACCTTGATAGTTTTGAGTGGCTTTGGTAAGGCTACAGTGAATTTGGAAAATTAAAAAAAAAAAAGGAGTGAGGAAAGTTTGACAGAGGGCAATGGGTATTGGTGTAATCGTAACTCATGAGTGTGCTGTAACAAAGAGTTAACAGCTCTTTGAAGTTAGATGCTCGTTCCCAAGTAGGGGGAGGAAGTCAGAGAGAGAGTTTGGTGATTGAAGAAGGTGTGACTTGAACAAATGAATAAGGATAAGAATTAGGTTCTGCTGTAAGGATGATTTGAAGAAATAAATATGTTATGTTTCATACTTCAGTTGATGATCTTTCTATTAAGGTAACTGTAGTTAGTAACTGGAATGAAATGCACAGATGGAAATGACACGGAAAAAAAAGATGGTAATTTGATAAGAAGGGCTAGTATTTACATTAGAAATAGAAATAGAAATAGAAATAGAAATCCCTTTATTGTCATTGTACTCAAGTGTGCAACGAGATTAGAGGGCTCCCCTCTCCAGTGCAATACAACAATAATACAGACAAATATATAAATTAGATAAATAAATAAGACTGAATAGGGCATATAGAAACACATCACAATGCTGTTTTGCAAGGTTAGGGTGGTCTCGTGTGTGTGTGAGAGTTCAGTATGGAGATGGCTCTCGGAAAGAAACTGTTTCTCAGTCTATTGGTCCTTGATTTGATGCATCTGTAGCGCCTGCCAGAGGGCAACAGGTCGAACAGGTGTGAGTTTGGGTGGGTATTGTCTTTGACGATGTTGAGAGCCCTTCTGAGGCACCGGGCGGTGTAGATGTCCGACAGCGAGGGGAGAGGGCAGCCAATAATCCTTTGCGCTGTTTTGACTGTCCTCTGGAGCCTCACTCTGTCCGCCTCAGTGCAGCCGCTGTACCAGGTGGAGACAGAGTACGTCAGCAGGCTCTCGATGGACGAGTGGTAGAAGGCCAGCAGCAGCTTCCTGTCCAGGTTGAATTTCCTGAGGACTCTCAGGAAGTGCAGACGTTGGCGGACCTTCTTTACCACTGCTGTGGTGTTGTGACTCCAAGAAAGGTCATCGGAGATCTGTACTCCCAGGAACTTGAACGTGTGGACCCTCTCCACACACACGCCTTCGATGCAGAGGGGGGGCGGCAGCGTCTTGTTCCTCCTGAAGTCGACGACAATCTCCTTTGTTTTAGCAGAGTTAAGGTGCAGTCTGTTGTCCTTGCACCAAGTTGTCAGTCTCTTTACCTCCTCTCTGTAGGCTGTCTCGTAACCTTCCGAGATCAGACCGACCACTGTCGTGTCGTCAGCAAACTTGACGATGGTGTTGTTGCCGTGGGCCGGGCTGCAGTCGTAGGTGTAGAGGGCGTACAGGAGAGGGCTCAGCACGCATCCTTGGGGGGAACCGGTGCTCAGCATGAGGGTGGAGGACGTGTAGGGTCCGAGCAACACAGTCTGGGGTCTGTTGGTCAGAAAGTCCTTAATCCAGATGCGTGTGAGGGCAGGGAGGCCGAGAGTGTCCAGTTTGGCGACGAGGATGTCTGGGATGATCGTGTTGAATGCCGAGCTGTAGTCCACAAAGAGCATCCTTGCATAGCTCCGCTGTTGTTCCAGGTGGCCCAGTACAACATGCAGAGCAGTGTCGATGGCGTCCTCAGTGGATCTGTTAGCCCGGTATGCAAACTGGTAGGGGTCCAGAGTGGGAGGAAGGCAGTCCCTGATGTGCTGGAGAACCAGCCTCTCGAAGCACTTCATAATGACTGGTGTGAGAGCAACAGGACGGTAGTCATTCAGGTGGACGGCTGGTGACTTTTTGGGGACAGGAACAATGGTGGAGGTTTTCAAGCAGGAGGGGATGACTGCCTGAGCCAGGGAGCGGTTGAAGATCCTGCAGAAAACATGTGACAGTTGGTGGGCACATGCTCTGAGGACCTTGCCTGGTATTCCGTCGGATCCAGTAGCTTTTCCTGGGGTTGACCGTGTTCCTCTACGATGAGTGGGGGGGAGTTGGAGCTTGAAGTGCGGGGGTGTGATGGTTGGGGCGAGTCAAAGCGAGCGAAGAAGCAGTTAAGCTCCTCTGCCAGCGATGCACTCGGGTCTACAGAGGTCGTGCTGCTGCCACGGAAGTTGGTGATGCTCCGTAGACCCTGCCACACCTCCCGTGGTCTGTTACTGGCAAGGTGGGCCTCCAGCCTCCCCTTGTAGGTTGCCTTTGCTAGCTTGATGCCTTTGCTCAGGTCAGCACGAGCCACCCTGTACTGGGCTTTGTCGCCTGACCTGAAGGCAGCGTCACGGGCCTTGAGGAGAGCGCGAACCCTGCTGGACATCCAGGGCTTCGCATTTGGGAAGGTCCGTATAGTCTTTTGTTGGGACACAGTTTCCATGCAGAACTTGATGTAGTCCAGTACACAATGCGTGTAGACATCAAGGTCCTGATGATCAAAGAGGTCCCAGTTTGTGTCATGAAAGCAGTCCTGTAATTCACTCATGGCGTCGTCACGCCAGGTTTTCACAGTCTTTGTGGTAGGCCTGAATCTGCGCCTGAGAGGGGTGTACGCAGGTGCGAGCTGCAAGGACAGGTGGTCTGACTGGCCGAGGGGGGCGAGTGGGAGGGCTCTGTATGCGTGCTTGATGTTCGAGTACACATGGTCGAGAGTGTTGTCTCCCCTCGTCGGGCACTTGACATGCTGGTGAAACTCTGGGAGTACAGTCTTTAAATTGGCCTTATTAAAGTCTCCCGCTACAATGTGACCGCCATCAGGGTGCGCCCGCTGATGTTTATTGATGACGCACGCGAGTAGCGAGAGCGCCGTGCTAGTGCTAGCGTCGGGAGGGATGTAAACAGCTGTGAGAATCACTACCGTTAGCTCCCTCGGGAGAAAATAAGGCCGGCATTTAACGGACATGAACTCGATGTCGGGGGAAGAGTGCTTCTCGACGATCGTGCTATCGCCGCACCAGTTCTCATGCACGTAAACACAGAGCCCCCGGCCCCTCCTCTTACCGGTGTCCCTCGTCCGATCCGCGCGATGTAGCGAGCGCCCGGCCAGCTGGATGCTAGCGTCGGGGACGTCTGCGTGCAGCCAGGTTTCCGTGACGACGATCACACTGCTATCGCGCACATAGCGGTTTCCCAGGATTTGTAATCCCAGGTCGTCGATTTTGTGGACCACGGATCTGGCGTTGGTGAGGTGCAGACTCGGTAGTGGTTGCCTATGGGGCTGCCGTCGCAGCCGTTGCAAGACACCGGACCTGCAGCCTCGCTTCTGCTTCCTCTCTCTGCGTCGCCTGCGCCGCCTCCCGGTCCCGATGACCAGCCACGGTGAGCCGGGCAGCCTCGCCAGTTCGTTCGGAATTTTGCGATCATAGCAAAATTCCTCTGTGATGGTTATTTCGCATCGATATCCAATGTTCACGATGTCCTGGCGGGTATATCGATGTTGTGCCTCAGTTGATGCCAATAAGAGCAAGCAAACACTAATAAAAAGTAATAAGGAGCACTGTGAGGGGGAGCTGTTAGCCGCTGCGTCCATGCGCGCCGCCATCTTAACATCCAAGGAATTAAAGCAGAGAAGAAATTAGAGACTACAAATAACATTGATGTGTACTTGTTCACTTTGAGGTAGAACTGGTTGAAGTAAAATGAGTCATAAAGTTAGAAAAATAGGAAATAAAAATAAAATTAACATGCTTAAGATTAACAAATTATTGTAAAGTCTGAGTTCCAAATTATGCAGAAATTACTGTGCCACTGAGTAAAATGATGAATGAGGAAAACCTCTAAATGACATTGTCCTTACACTGGACTGATAAAGCATATTCAGCTTTTGTGAAAGGAAACAAGTGTTCGTATGAAGTATGGCACTGACCCTTTGTCCAGATGCAAAAGGCCTTAGTTTTAGTGTAGAAACATGGAGATAAGATGAAACCAATCGCATACTTCTATTCCAAACTAGACAACGTAGAATGTGCATTGAAGCACTGCATGAGAACAGTTAATGCAGTATCTATTGCTGTAGATATAAGATTAAGATAAAGATGGTCTTTTATTAGTCCCACAATCTGGAAATTGCAGAAACAAGTGCAACCATAGTTTTGTTCCATCCTCTGGTTTTGAGAGTACCACGTGCGGTTTCTGCATTGCTTTTGCTGATGAACATGACGTTTTTGTCACCGGCGGGACATTTATAGTGTATGAATACATTGTTATCAAAACCACATCTGATTATAGAGAGATGTACAACATTAAACCCGGCTGTCATTATTATGTCAGGAGGATGGTACAAAACTAGATTGTTATGAGTTAGTAGAAAAAAGTAACCAAAAGTAAAGGCATCAAAAAGATTCGCCTTCAGAAAACGGAGAAGTGCTATTTGTAGATGGAAATAAATAAATAAATAAAATACTGTAGTTGTATCAAATGACACTGGGAAAAAGAACTTAGCAGTTACTCCTCAAATTACTCAGCTCATGCAACAGAATTAGTATCTTAAACAAAAGCGTGTAAACTAAAGAGAGTAAATTGTGTTACTATTTACACATATAGTCGTCTTAAAATGTGTAGCGCATACATTGCATAAGTGTTTTCCTTGAATACACATTGCAGACAATACAGCTAAAGAAGCTGTTGCGGACATACACGTTTTAGTGATAGAAGTCCCAAAGTTAAACAAAGGCTTTGGAGGAAAATGGTGTAACATCGCTACGTGATCTCTGTATGACCAAACAATAATCTTTACAAATGGGCTGCTATATTGAGTCATGGGATAACACATGTCTCAACAGGGGAAATGGTGCATCAGATATTACGTTATTATACGGCTTACGGCTTTAATGCTTATTCGAAACATTTTTGTAGGGCATGTTTAACGTGTGCGAAACACAATTCACAAGGTAATTTGAGTCCACGCAGAGGACGCTTTCCTACACCACAATATCCATTTCAAATTATTCATATGGACTTATTTGATAAAAACCAAAGTGAAGAAAAAAAATAAAATAAATGTTTGGTCATCATAGATGTGAATTCGAAATGGTTAGAACTCTTTCTAACCAACAAATCCAGATGCATTGACAGTGGCAAAAGTACTTTGTAAGGATATCATTCCGAGATATGGTATTCCTGAAAATAATAAACAGTGATAATAGTACCCATTTTGTTAACTAACTTGTGAAAGAGATAGGAATGTTTCACGTTGATTTGAAAGATAATTGTGCTTACCACCCTCAAAGCTCTGGATTGGTGAAAAGAATGAACAAAAAAAAAAAAAGTGAAAAGGCTATGCATTGAGGAAACGGGGAGGCAGTGGACACAGTGTATGGAAATTAGTAAAACTGTTTGTAAAAACGACAAGCACTGTGACTTTCCATTGAATGTTATGCGAGTCGCCTCTCTGTCCACTTTTAAACCTCGCTTGAAGATGAATATTCGGGCCTTTGACTCAGCATGAGACTGTTGCTGTTCTGTTGTTTTTCTGGTATCTACTGTAAATGTGTTTATGTGAGTTAATTTGAGTTATATACAGAGAGTTGCACTGTATTGTATTTCATTGTATTTAGGACCGAGACGTTGTAAAACATTGTTTGGAAGGCCTTATAGAATACCTCAAATTTAAGAACAAATGGGAAATAGATGCTGAAGCAACTTTAGCTGACTACATGTGAAAAGTGTTAGAAAAACAAAGACAGGCACAAATTTAGAGTGGTGAGGATCTTTCTGTCTCCTAGCAGGGCACTAAACTAGTGGAGCCAGGAGACTGGATGCTTGAAAGAAGTTTGAAGATAAGACATATGTAATTACCCAAGGGGGAATGCCATGTTTAGTTTTATTGACAGCTCTCACAGCTGTAAATATAGTAGAAGAGTCAACATTGGTTCATTTGACACATGTAAAAAGGTCATTTTGGTTGAAATCTCCTACAAAGGAGATGAGCGGAAGTCTGATGATAGGGTGGTCTTATTTCATAAGACACCAGACTAAGTAGAGGGGATATTTCAGACAAAATGACCCTGAAGTGGTTAAAAGCAGCTGTTCTATGTTGGATGTATACAATTTTATTCTGATATTTTTGTTGTTGTGTTATATGTGGGAACAACCCAGAGTTACATAAACAAACTATGATGTGACTATAGTACAATACCAACAGTAAGAATCCCAATTACTAATCAAAATGGATTTGCAAACACCAAGCAGATAATTGAAAAAAAAAAAGTGATGGGACATATTTGTGGAGCTTGGACGACATGTTGATAGATTTGAGTTGGAACCATGAGTAATACTCAAGTGGGCAACTATTGGTCCACAGAACAAAGTTACAGGAGAAAGTCTGTACTTTCGTGAAAAGATAGCAATTGGACAACGAGATATCCAAAATAAGCAAATGAAATTGTATTATTGATATTATATTAATGCTTATCTTGATAATACATGTATGGATTGGGTCAGCGTGTATCCTGTGACTAGAGTTGATGTAGATGAACATGTTTTCTATGATAGTTGCTCTTGAAAATTTAAATAGCATTAATGTTGCTGACAGAGCTAAGCGGTTAGGAATCTTTTCACCACCACTGTGTCTGGTTTTGATAGTGGTTGAAATAAACTTCAATCCACTATCAAGAGGGGAAATCTGGTGGTGGTGTGGATATGATAGATCATTTGATAAATCACCCAAAAATGTAAAAGGTTTTGAGACTTAGTGCATATCTGTATGTGTTTTTCATAACTAGGCCCTGCTTATAAATTATTGGTAGTTTCTGGAGAGTGCCATTTCACAAAATGTAATTGATTGATCGTAAATGGTATGTTTTATATTGTTTGTTAATAAACTGTGTGAACTGTCCAATGTCATGACAGGACATCGGTGACGTTAAAAAAGAGAAAGCAGAGTATCACGGCAAAAAAAAAAAAAAAATGATTCAACATACATGGAAGCCATCGGTGTTCTCCTTAGTGTAAGTAAGTAAGTAAGTGTAAATTAACAGATCAAGTAACAGGATTTGAGTCCTCGAACGAAGAACAAAGAACGCAGACAGGTCAACTGCATCATCACAACGTGCAAAAATTAGGTAATTGGACGCAAAGTGGGTTTGAAACTGTGCATGAACGGCTATCAACCAATCTCTAATGGCATTCCGAAACAGGATGACTGTTGATGTATTGTTGGATGAGAGAGGTGGTGTTTGTGCTATGTTCGGTGAACAATGTTGCACATTTATTCCCAACAACACAGCGGTGGGTGGTCGTCTAACCAGGGCCATAGAGGTCTCAGGACTCTTCATGGTAAAATGAAAGGACAACTGGTCTGTGTATATATATATATATACACATATATATACACAAATATATATATATATATATATATATATATATATATTTGTTACTTTGGAATAAAGACATTAAATTGATGTAATTTTGTTTTATAAAAATGCTGTAGTTTTTTTCTCTGAATACAACCTACAAACGGTTAAAAAGGACATTCTGAAATGGTTTTTTTTTGGGCTATCAAATATTTAGTTTGACACTCAAACCGCACACTATTCGTGTCAATTTGTTTGGTTCTATCTCCATGAGTATTTTTTTGTGGTGCATCAAAAGCGTGTTTTAACTTACTTAGGTAAGACAGGTTTAGTGGAGAGATGAGGCCAAACAGCATCACACATCTATGTGCAAGAGATGGCAACTGACAAAGAACCTTCACACCTACAATAACTGCCCCGATGTAATGTGGTGGCTGAAGATCCTCTTCCTCCCGGACAACAAACACCACCATGGTGCACTTGGCAGGCTCTTGATCCAATTCATCCTACAGACCACCATGATAAAAGACAAATTCATTAGAGTTATTTAGATGAAATTTTTTTCCACCATGAAAAAAAAACAAACAACATATATATGTGTGTGTGTGTGTGTGTGTGTGTGTGTTTATATATATATATATATATATATATATATATTTTTTTTTTTTTGGAAGCATCTTTCAGGACACTCAAGGCCACTGTACAGAGTAAAATACGAAAGTAAAAACACAAATACGGATAGAAACACCAACACGTAAATCAAGCAGGATAAAATACAATAAAGTGGATGAGGGACATATCTGGAATTGGAGAGAGTAATTAAGGCGGAACAGATTGGTTTTGAGTTTAGTTTTAAACACAGGGAGGGTGGTGCAATTACAGAGGTCAGGTGGAGAGAGTTCCAGAGCTGGAGAACCGAATCGCTGAAGGCTCTGTCCCCCATGGTGGCAGGCAAGGGGTGGAGTGAGGAGGATGAAGACCGGAGAGCGCGGGATGGAGTGGGAATATGGATGATGTCTGAAAGGTAGGGAGGGGCGAGGTTGTGAAGAGATTTGAAAGTCATGTGTCATGTCATTATCCACACCGCTTATCCGGTACAGGGTCACGGGAGGGTGCTGGAGCCTATCCCAGCTGACTACGGGCGAAAGGCGCACTACACCCTGAACTGGTCGCCAGCCATAGATTTGAAAATATATAGAAGAATTTTGAAAATGATTTGTTGATTGACTGGAAGCCAGTGGATCTGCTGAAGGATGGGGGGTTGATGTGATAGGTGGAAGGTGATTGGAATCCATTGCACATCCTTGAGGCACCCTAAAGCTCCCGTATGTCTGTCACTGAGTCTTGAATTTTTACTTAGTAAACTGAATTTGAGCATATGCAGTATTGAATTTTTGGTGAGGAGACCTTTTTTTTGAGGAATTAAAAACGCATTTTAAAGTCCTACATTCAAGTTTATTGGGATATAGTTCTTAACAAAAACATTATGATCGAAAAATTCAGAATCAAATTAAAAATATACAATTTATGTAATTCGAATTCAGTTTTTCAATTCAATAATTCAGTGTTCAATTCAAAACATTCAGGTTTCAATTCAAATATCAAAGTTAAGATATTCACATTCAAATAACCAATATTCAGATTTAGTTTCAAGTGGGACAAATATCAGACCATAGTCCAGCAATTAATCCAAACTCTGTGTCAAATTAAGTGATGATTGTACTGCCTTTATTATTTTAGAGGAGGAGTAATACCTGCTGCTGTATCTTCTAGTGCTGGACGATTAATCAAAATTTAAATCGTGATTTAGATTTCTTAATTTTGAAAATGTTCTAATTGAGGGAAAAATGTTTCAGATTAAGAAAGAGTTCAAACAAATTACATATGTTCAATTTGAGAGAACCTGGCTAACCAAGATGGAACTTTACACCCTGGAATTGAAGGAGATACTTGGGAAAAAAAGGCCGAGTTACTGGCACTGAAATAAGACCTATGCTCAGTTCACTCAGTCATGTAAGAGGGTTGTGTTTTATTACTGCAAATAGAATTTGCATCAAACTATTTTGGATAAGTCCATCATAAGCATTAACAGAATAAAACAATAAAAGATCTGTTAGAGCTTATGGATATCTTGCTATTTTTTTTATTTAAAGTTGAGATGCACTTTTTGGGATGTAAGCAATGCATATGTGAGCTTTTATTTATTTAAGACACTTAATCATCTTGTGTCTTTTTAAATAGCAAAACGTTGAAGCTGGAAGGGAGGGCATAATCCATTCCTTGATGAAATTCCTCGGACAGTCTGCAGAGGAACTCATCACGGACTACCAGGTAAATTACAACAGTATTACGTTTTTAAAGCTGCAATTAACTCATAGACTGTGCAGCAAACATTTTTATTTGTCACAATATTCAAATAAATTAATTGCTGCCAGTATGTGACCTGCTCTGGCTAAAGGGTTGGAATTTGGCAAAGGTTACTTTCGGGTAATTGACAAAATAAATCAGAAGGTCCAAAGTTTCGATTTTGAGATTTCGACAAAAATCCTATCCTTGAGGTTGAGGTTTCTATTTTAATTTCCGTTTTCATTGCCCTTTTTATTTATTTTTTGATTCTCATATATGCTGTTATAAACATGTAATGCAGATTGCAAATACTGTCACATATCACTGGTGTCCGGCTGAAACATGTTGTCATAATTTGAGTAATTTCATGTTTTTCTAGATCTAATCTATTGGTCAATCCACACGAGTGGGTGTTACTTGTAAATATTACTGACCAATCTCAAATGTTGAAAATGGTTTGCTCTCTTTGGATGATGCAGTGTTAATGATTGCAAAAACGTGCCATTGGAAGTCTCCTGCAAGGTGAAGATTCTGGAGCTTCTTGGATACTGCCTGAAGACAGCGATATTCAGAACTATAAAAAGCAAACACAAATTTGGGACATTATGCACCTAACCATGGATGTATATGCTCTTTCAGGAAGTCAGCAGAGAACAAGCAAAAGAGGACCAGGCCAAGCAAGTACTGAAGGTCTATGTCAGGGGTGTCAAACTCATTTTTATGGACGGGCCACATCGTAGTTGTGGTTTCCCTCAGAGGGACTGTGAACCCATATAAATTGATTGGAAAGCCAGTTTTGAAATCAGAAGCTAGTAAGTAATTGTTCAACAATTTTTCAATTTATTTTAAAAGGGGAGGATTGGTAACAAATAATTGGCAATATCTCATATCTCAGTGTTGTTGTGAAGAAAATATGCTAGAAACAGGAAGTTGATGCAGATGATTTGCCCTTTGCGGGCAACATAAAATTAGGTTGTGGGCCAGATCTGGCCCCGGGGCCTTGAGTTTGACACACGTACTCTATGTCTTCCAAGCAAGTGAGGGACAAGAAGACACATCCCATGCCTCTGTTTCCATTGTTGCTTAAGAAAATGAGGTTGTGGAAATGTTGCCAGTCTCCTGCTCATGGGAATTAACTATGCGCTGAACTTACTAAATTTGCAGTACCCGTTTGAGGTGCATCAGAAGCTCTTTCTTGAGATAGATGGCCTGAAACTTGCACTCGGAGTCCATTCCCTGACTCTCCATTGAATGTTAGGCAAGCCCCCTCTCTGTCCACTTTTAAAACGTTTTGAAGACACATTTTTATTCTTTAGCTTTCGACTCAACATGTGACTGTCGTTGTTCTTCTTGTATCTACTGTACGTGTTTTAATTTGTGTTCTAATTTCCTGCTAATTTATACAACACCGTATGAAAAACACTTTGTTACAGCTCCAACTATTATAATTGCAAGTTATTTGTACATGGGTATTTCTTGTTTCGTGGACTAATACTGTGCGCAAATGCAAATGCTCGGCCTTTTATCACAAAAAATGTCCGAAGGGCAAGATCTTAATTCCTCCTCTAATATAAAACCTTCCCGAAGAACAAATCGTATAATTCTAACTTGCTAGATTTAGTCCAATGCACGATACATTTAGGCTAACTCGACGTCGCTCCAGTCAGTAAAGCACGCTTTATAGTTCACCAAAATGCATACCGTGAAATTCTTACCTTGTTTATGCGACGAGGATATTATCCCGTAAGGAGTTACACTGACGCTGTACTGCTTCTTTTTGTATTTCTCTGTTCAGGTCGTCCCTCCCGCATTTCGCCCAAAGTCAGACGGGATAGGCGGCAGCACCTCCCCGCAAGCCAGTACAAGATAGGCGGTGTGGAAGATAAAGATAACACGTCCCTCCGTTTGGATCGGGTATTGTGTTTTCTTTAGAGCTTTTGGTTCGTGTGCACTGTGCAACACAGTCTGAGCGCAAATACAAATGCTCGGCCTTTTATAAATAAAAAAAAAATCCGAAGAACAAGACCATCCTCGTCTAATATAAAACCTTCCCGATGAACGAACCTTATAAAACTTGCCCTCCGTCACAGCAAAACAATTTCTGCAACAATTTCATAATCCATTTGTAAAAAGACAACGGTAAGATTTCGTCCAGTGTACGATCAGTTTAAGCAAACTGGGTTTAGCTAGTCAGTAAAACACTCTTTATAGTGTAGCAACGTTAGTAACGCTAAATTCTTACCTAGTTTATGAGACGAGTGCTGTACTTGACTATTTTTTGTAATTTATTATTATTATTATTTTTTAATGCTTTATAGAGCAAATTGCACCTATGACAGTTGTTATTACCACAGAAGCCATCTCAAATGGTTGCAAACTCTGAGGGTGACTTTGAACCGGAAGTCCCGCCTCAATCGTCATCTGATTGACAGCGGAATCCTGGAGCCAGAGAAGAGAAAAGAATCAGACACGAAGTTGAAGAAGCGAAAAAAAATAAACATCGAATCTCCAAGTTCTCGCAACGAGGGTGACTGTTGGGGTCTGGAGAAGTGACCGGGAGATGGAGAGCCCCGTATTTTGGTCTTGGTAAGAGGGTAACTCACTTGATGTTGACGAGGGAACCTATGCCGCTATGCTATATACCGACGTGAGAAAACTACGGCCCGGGGGCCACATGCGGCCCGTTAAACGTTTTAATCCGGCCCGCCGAATTTGAAAAAAAAAAAAAAAAACCTTGTTAATGTTTTATTTTCAAAATAGTGTGGTTTTTCAAAGACAAGCTTTTGTTCACTTTCATTTAAAATTAAATGTATTTTTTTTCTCAGATGAGATGAGGTTACCAAAACACTCCATCCATCTGCTCCCGGTCCAGCCCCTCTGTCAAATTTTAGAACCCATTGTGGCCCGCCAATAAAAAAGTTTTCCCACCCCTGCTATATACTATAAGCTATGTTAATGTCGTCAGGCCATTATAGAGTATTTCTTCTGACATTTTGAAGGAGAAATAATACTCAACGTTTTATTTTTTTATGATGTTTGAGGCATTCTGACTGAAATACAGTTCAATTGAGGTTACCAGTAGTCATTTCCATTACCTGTCAATGTAAATTAGAATGTAACTTACTACAGTGAACCCTCGGTTATCGCGGTTAATGGGGACCGAGACCACCCGCGAAAACTGAAAATCCGCGAAGTAGCGGCGCACCTTCAAAAATGCTTAAAAAAAAAAAAGTGCGAAGTAGCGGCGCACCTTCAAAAATGCTTTTAAAAAAAAGTGCGAAGTAGCGGCGCACATTCAAAAATGCTTAAAAAAATAAATAAATAAAATAATAATATATATATATATATATATATATATATATACGGGTAGAGAGAGAGAGGGTGAAATTCATGTTATAACAAAAAAAAAAAAATTATTAAAACATTTTTTTATTCCCCAGCCATTATTTTTGTATTTATTCAATTACTTCTTTTTGTATTTATTTAATTACTTCGACTTTTACCTGCTGGTACGCCGTCCGGTGTGCCCTGGCATTCTTCATTTATTTATTCATTCATAACTGACAGCCTCGCGCTCCGCTCATGCCCGGGCGGAAGGTGTTCCTCTTCGGCTTAACAACCACGCACGCCGGCCGGGCTCCTCCGGAGCTCTCGCACGGTCCCGAACGGAGCGAAATGTCGCCCCGCTAGTGCCCGGGCGGAAGTTGTTCCTCTTCGGCTTAACTGCCACGCACGCTGGCCGGAGCTCTGGTACGGTCCGAACCGCGCGAAACGTCGCCCCAAATCGTGCCCGGGGGAACGTGCTCTTCTTTGTCCACTCTCCTCTTCGCCCACGTTCTTCTTCGGCGGACGCCGGCCGTCGAACCACTCCAGCGCCCCGTCGTGCCGCTCGGCGAAACTACAATGCCCCCGAATATTTTTTAGACCCGCGAAGCACTGAACCCGCGAAAGGTGAACCGCGAAGTAGCGAGGGTTCACTGTATTGCAACCAGATACCTATAAAATGTCATTTAATTTGCACTGTTTTGATCGCCACTGTTTTGCTCATTGAACAACAAATGAAAAGATGAATCATACACAGTGTTTGTAAAGATAATTGTCAATGTTTTATTAAATGAAATTCCAATGTAAAATTGTGTAATATTGTGTTATATAATGGGTCTACAACATACATTTCTCACAGACAAGTAGAGCTTTTTCTCATGAAATGTGTTGAAAAAAAACTAACATTTGAACATTGTTTTGCGTTACAACATCCGTGTTTACTGGTCATAAATTATTAACTTAAGTTTAATATACACTACACGAGCTGGGTAGCCACCACGCCTCAACCACCATAACAAGTTCGCTAACCCTTTAAGTCGAACGAGGTAGCTAACATATCGGGTTCAATTTGTACCAAAAATATGCTGTTGTGCCTTGTGTCTCTGTATATGTCGTCATGACGTGTCATTTGACAAAGCCTTGTGTCGATGTTAGTTGTCGATGTAACAGTCTATGTTAGATGTCAATGTATGTCTATGTTAGATCTCAATGTGTCGATGTTAGATGTCAATCTATGTGTCTATATTAGATGTGTTTATGTTAGATGTCTATGTAAATGTTTGTTAGATGTCGATGTGTGTAAGATGTCTATGTAGAGGTTGGTTAGATGTCGATGTCTATGTAAATGTTTATGATGGATGTCGATGTGTCTGTTAGATGTCCGTGTTTGTTAGATGTGATTGTAATGTTTTATGTTATAGACGTCAATGTAAGTGTCAATGTTAGATGCCCATGCATGTTTGTTAGATGTCGATATATGTGTCATTGTTACATTTCAACGTAAATGTTGTTCGTGCAAGTTTCCAGTCCTCCAGCCACGTGACATCATGCGCGTCAAAGTGATAACTCGTACATTTCACGGAGGGAAAAAAAACAGACACCATTGGTAGTTTTGACCGGGAAAAAAAAAAATCCTTTATTTTTTTCGAACACCTCATGTCTCTTTCAGCGTAAGAATAAACATGACACGACCAAAATAAAATATACCAACACAGGCAAATATTTAAGGAGCACTCAAGAGATACACTTCAGCTCATTTAATCCCACCTATTTTTACTAACGCAAACCCTTCAATTCTAGCGCCCACAGAATAGTGTGCTATAATGCTATAAAAATATGGAGCCTTTACCTGACAGCGTTTGAATATAACTGAATTCCCATTGCTCACGAAAAACTGAGAAACTAAGAACAAACATTTCAAGCACAAGCTTGACTTGACTTCAACAGTTCTATTTTTTCTTTTGTGACAGCTCAGACATCAAAATAATGCTTTCCTTCTATAAAATAAAAACAACATGACAAAAGGTGCTGAAATAAACTATATACGGAAGTGCGTGAGTGACAGTGTGTGCATGTGTTTTTGCAACGCATGTGTACACCCCGCCATACAAATTACACAATTCGTTGGGTATGTGGTATACACTTAAAAACAATTGCCTTGGAGCAAGTGAACACAACACGTCTCACACTGTATACATGCTGTAGAAGGGCTGGGCGATATGACCTCAAATCAATATCGCGAGAAATCGAGCAATTTTACCTCGATAACGATAAATGCACAATAAATTCCCACGTGGACTAAAATCAAAATAAATGCAGGAATTGCATATTGACTGTTTTTTTTATTGACCAACTGGTACACTTTACTTTCAATGAAAAATAAAAGTACAAAAATCATTTGTATGAACATTCCAAATAGCTTGCAGGGTTCGCGGTTAACTTTAAAAACTGCTTGCCCATAGGGCAAGTGCCACTAAAATTTGCCTTGCCCGAGTGGCCAAATTACTTGCCCGACTTGGGCAAGTGACAATTTTTTTTCTCTAAGAATAAAATGTTTATGGTTGTAAAATGTGCGCCACAAATGTAAATAAACATATAATCTGATAAGCATAAATTAATCTTGTTTTCATCATCAACCATGAAACCCTACTCACAAGAGCAAATGTATCATCCTGTGCAGTTATTGAAAATGTTAATTGTAGTTTTAATAATTAACAAATCTGCATGTTAAATTGGGAAAATGATATTACAGCAATCCAGATGATCAATTTTAAGTCCAGGAGAGCGTATTAATTGAGGAATCACATGAGTAAATTATGAGTGTGGCAAATTTGTGTATTCCTTTAAGACCAGTGCCTGTGGTGCTGCCTCCATAAGTTTCATAGCATAAACAGAACACAGTCACTGACACTATGTCAGGTCACATCATGGAGCTAATGAATTAACAGCCAATAATCAAATATTACTCCCTTCCTTACTCACAACTGAATTGTCTACTTAAAAATATTCGAGCTATTTTAGTCATGTCAGAGGAATCCGAAATGTTCGGATTTGAACGAACTCGTCGCCACTCGTAAACATGCGCAGAAGGTAAGAAAACTTCCGGCTGTCAATTTTCGGCCAAAATATCGTAGGTTTTTGTTGTGTTTTTCAAACTTCAAATGAGGATGCTACGACAGCGAGTTCCAATACTGCGGGATTTATTGACGTCCACTTTAACTCGACATTCACTGAACTAACTGATCCCCGTAGCGCCCGCCCATTGCCCCCGATAAGGCCAATGGACCATACCAAAACATAAGGGGTTGTCTGGGTTAAACCATCACCATACAGTGCACACAAACAGATCACACCACCGTTTTCGTCAAAATTAAAGATATTTGGCTGCTTTAAAAAATGCTTGCCCGGTCGGGCAAGTTGCCCATAATTTTACCTTGCCCGTGGCCAAATTTCACTTGCCCCGGGCAATCGGGAAGCGGTTAACCGCGAACCCTGAGCTTGCTTTGCATGACTTGAACAATGTCACAAAGAAAAAGGGTACCTCTTGCGAAATCTTTTTCTGCAAATAGATTGCGCCAAGATGCTCTCATGATGTAAATAATGGCAAATAAAAAAACGCGAAATAAAATGAAAGAAAATGTCAATGCAAGCCAAATAAACAAGTGGGTATTATCGGGGAAAATGTGCCGTCTCGAGTACTCTGCTGCGCAGTCGCCACTTGTCATCTATGTAATGCACAGTTAGGCTCAATCAGGGATCAATGTTGCGACCCGACCACAAGTCGGATGTAGATGCAAAATGCTTGACATGTCTAAGCTCCCGGCCCGATGTAGTCCATATCGGGAAATACGGCTTTCATGAAGCGTTTAAATCCTGTGCGCGCCACGTAACTAGAGGAGCTTTATCTTTAGCTATGTGCTAGGCTATCGCGTCCACCTCTGAGACGTTCTCTCGTATGGTGTCGCCTCCGTTCATGGGCTGTTGTCACTTGTCGAACCTTGCTTCTCACTTTGAACTTTCAGCACAGCATGGATGTGTTGTGGGTGGTGAGAAAGCTTCTGGATTTGAATCGCCAGCAACGAGAGCGACAGACGGGTGGAGTCACATGACTAGAGGCGCTGTAGCGGTCTTAAAGGGGCATGAACATTGCCGCAGACAAAAGGCTTTTCTTTTTTTATTCATCGAATTTACCGACATGGGCAAAATGATTTCGGTCATTGTAATAAATTTCGGTAACGGTAAATTTTCGGTTTATCGCCCAGCCCTATGCTGTAGCATGGCTTTCTTTGCCGTGGGTGTCAAATATTTTACTTTGTTTTCAGAGTGCTTACAGACCTCTTGGTTTTGCCTCAAAATAATTGTCTGCAAAGCCGTCTGTGCCATCCGCATCATTGATGTGCAGGAGTAGCTTGTTGGTAATAAATAGCTGCAAGAAGTCCGCTGTTTGCCGCAGCATCCAGTGGTCCAGCGCTCGCAGTGAAAGTCTTGTCTGGCAGCCCGAACCATCCCCAAACATTTCGAGATGCACGCCCACTAAATTCCAGAAATATAAACATGGACAAACTTGACATTCTTCCAGATTCTGTCTCTTTGCATTGTTTTGAAGTTACTCCTGCAACTTTTCCACTTCTTCGATCCTCCCCATTGTCTGAAAAAGAAGTGTATATTTTGATTTGAAATAATGACCTCAACATACCAATACATTTGTTTATCATCTGAACTGGATTATTTTGAAACAACATTTGGGATGGACATCTGGGATTTGTTGTTGTGTATATTCAGAGTAATCCTTTTCTTGTATATAGCTAAAGCAATAGTCGCTGGCCTTGAAAATGGGTACAAGACTTGACCAAATTAAGATGCCATAAGGTCTAATTTGCCCCTTCTCTACCACAACCGATTTAGAGGCCATTAGTAACAGATTTGAGAAGACCACTTTTAAAGATATGAAGCCAGAGCTCGGCACCGGACCCATTTTTATTATTTATTATAATTTTAATGTATTATTGAGCAAATGACACAATATGTCAGTAGTGATTACCACAGAAGTCATGTCAAAATAGTGCAAATTCTGAGGTCGACTTCAAATCAGACAGGCGGAGACGAGCGCCAGAGAAGAGATGAGAATCAGAAGAGATGTTGAAGAAGCTAATAACAAAAAAAACAAAAAAACACATCAAATCTCCATGTAGTAGCAACGGGGATGGCTCATGGGGTCAGGAGAAGTGAGCGGGAGATGGGGAGTATGAGGTGCCGTTGGGGACAAAAGTCAGGAATCGCTTCACTTCTGAAATGCACTCTTACACACCAGTGAAATTGTTGTTGCTCATGCATACTTATGAAACGCTATCATACATACGAGTGAAACGCTCTCATACACACTAGTGAAATAGTTGTTGCTCATACACTCGTCAAATGCGCTCATACACATAGGTGAAACATTCTCATACACACCAGTGAAAGGCGCTCAGGCACAATTGTGAAATTATTGTTATTCATAAATACAACTGAAACATGCTCATGCCCATACACGAGTGAAATGCTTTCATACAAACACCCACACTGTTGAAAATGCTGTCATGAACACAAGATCGCTTACAAATACTAAAATGTAAAAATTAATCATTTATTTAGCAGGGATGCATGGTGGGCGACTTGTTAGCACGATGGTCTCACAATGCAGAGGTCGCGGGATTGATTCCGGCTTTCCTGTTTGGAGTTTGCATGTTTCCCACACGCCTGCGTGGGTTCTCCGGTTTCCTCCCACATTCCAAACACATGCATGGCAGGTTGTTTGGACACCCTAAATTGGTGTGAGTGTGAGCGCGGATGGTTGTTTGTCTTTGTGTGACCTGCGATTGGCTGGCAACCAGTTTAGGGTGTACCCCACCTACTGCCCCAAGATAGCTGGGATAGGCTCCAGCACCCCCCGCAACCCTTGTGAGGAGAAGCCGTACAGATAATGGATGGTGGGATGGCATTCATAATGGACGGCCGCCACGGTGGGCGACTTGTGAGCACGATGGTCTCACAATGCAGAGGTTGTGGGATCGATTCCGGCTCCGGCCTTCCTGTGTAGAGTTTGCATGTTCTCCCAAGCCTGCGTAGTTTTCTCTGAGTTCGCCAGTTTCCTCGCACATTGCAAAAACATGCATCCATTTACTCTGATGCCAATGTTTTCTGTACCTTATGGCAGATTTTTCTCTTTGCCGAAGACTATTAGCACTTGTAGAGCGAGGACCTGTGCCACAGTCGTCAACTGCACCCTAAAATCAGATCATTTTGTATTTTAGACATTACACACTACACAGTTAAAGATGGTCCAAAAAAGAAAAATGGATTAATGTATTTCAACTTACATAATACTCTTTAAAGAGCTGACCAGCTCATTCCCAGAGGTACGTATTGGGGCGTATTGGTCGTCTTTACAGAAGACTCCAGGAGGTAACTCAGGTTTGACCTTCAGCCACAACAGAGTGTTGGGTGTGAGTGCTTCCAAGTCGTTGAGGTCGGAAGATGTCCTTGTGATAGGCCTGCTGTTTATAACTGCTTCAGCCTCACCAAGCAAGGTATATTGACTTTCTTCACCCGAAATTTGTTCTTTTACAGTGACATTCAGGATTTTTCTCACAGACCAAATAAGTCGCTCACAGCTTCCTCCGTGGTGGGAACCTGCTGGGGGATTGCTATGCCACTGAATACCTTTTTGCAGCAAGTGTTTCTCGATTTACTTAGTGTTCCATTCTTTGATTGATTTCTTCATTTCACTGTCAGCTGATCTAAAGTTGGTTCCGTTATCAGAATACATCTCTCTCACTTGTCCTCTTCTGACAAGAAATCTTCGGATTGCGTTGAGACAAGCATCTGTGTCACGTGAAGATGCAATTTCCAGATGTACGGCTCGTACAGCGAGACATGTAAAAATCACGCCGTATCTCTTTACTTGTCCTCTAACCCTACTTACTTAGAATGGACCAAAATAATCAACGCCAATTCTCTTGAAAGGCGGATCGTCAGGTAGCACTCTTCTGATGACTCTAGCAGCTCGAGGTATCCAAAACTGTTGATGCAGATTAGCCATCATGTGGTTCCTTCCAGCGTGAGCTGTAATCTCATGAATGTATCTCAGGACTAGCTTTGTGTTATGTGAATCCTTGGCAAGATGGCTTGCTGTTTTGCTGTTTCAGGCATGGCTGTGTGGCTCAACTGTCCACCAACCCTCATGACACCATCTTGAAGTACTATATTGAACTTGTAAAGTGGGCTACTTTTCTTCACCCTTTTTTGTTTTTCAAATATGGCTAAATCTTTTTTGAAACTTCGCCTTTGACAGTATTTCACAAGTTCTCTTTCTGCTTTATCCAAGTCGTCGCAGGTCAAATACTTTCCTTTGACAGTTCTCTTGAATAAATTCATCTTGCCTTCTTCACCTAATGTGATTAACTCCTTTCTATTTTCCTTTACTCTGTCAGTAAGTCTTTCAGCTTTAGAAACCAGGCTACGGCCTGCTTCAATGCTGTCCAAGACGAATAATGGTTCATCCACTGGCCCAGAGAATCTTTGGGCTACAGTGACTGAATTACATGCACTTGAGTCACTCATTTGACCTCCAGGTCATTAATTGGTAATTTGAAGTGGTTTTTGTGTTTAACTAAATTCCTGGACACTGCCTGATTTTTTTCAGAGCTGTACAACCACTAGAAAGGGTGGTTCCCACAATGTGAGTTTTGCTCAGGTGGCCCAACAATGTCACAAAAACAAGTAGGGGTGTGTGTGTGTGTTTGTATAAGCTACATGTTGGGGACCAACATTGGACAGCACACCCACTGTAGGGGACCAAAATTTTTGTGGGGACCAAAAATCTGGGCCCCACAAAAAAGAGCATTGAATTCAGTGATAAGAAGCTCAGGGGGAGGTCCTGTCAAAGTTTCAGGGCTTCCCAGGAAGGTCACAAAAACAAGACGAGTGTGCTAGAAATGTGTGTGCGGAAAAATTACTCAGGATCGCTGTCTAGTGGTCGGTCCCGGTACTGCACTTACGCACACTTCACACACTCGGCTGGTCTGCGCATGTGCAGGACAGTCTGCTTTATGTCAGGCAGCCACCCTCCCCTCCCCCACAGCCCAACCCGAAAAATTGAGATGTTAGTTAAGTATTTATTCCTATTATTGAGTGAGATTACATATTTTTACTTGGCAGCTGGCACAACAGCTAAGCTTGGAGCACAGTTATTGCAAAATAAAATAAATAAACAGTAACAACAATAACGATTGTTAATATTGTTATACTTTATAGCGTAACCTATTTATACTAATTTTCTGTATGCAATTTCAAGTGCAACTAATATAGTTGTGCATATAGATAGCCACCAAACTCCATACATTAGATAAAAATAAGAGCCACGATGTTAACCAATTAACAGTTCAAGAAAAAAGCAGACATCCAAGAACTTGCTTTGTTACTTTTGCGTGGCCAGAACTACAAACCCCAAAGCAGAGCAAACCCAAAACATCAGAGAAAGTACAATACTTTTGTCAAGGAGTGGTGCTGCTGCTTTGCGATCGCTGCCACCATAGTGAACGCGCTCCCACATTCGTGCACACGCACACATGCCACACACCTGTTTTCCACGTCCTGTCAGTCCACTCCGTCGGTCCACATTTATTTCGTTGGTCAGCCATCACGGTTGGGTGCGCACTAGATCGCTGTTAAACCATCTTCTACGCCACAGTCCTCGTGTTCAACAAACATTTCTCCCGAATTCGCCTACCATGCACAACTCTCCACTTTCAAACCGAGCGCCGCTGTTACTTCCGGGTTTTTAGCGCCAAGCACTTGACGCTAGCGTGTGACGTCATGGCGAAATACTAGGTTTTAAAATAAAAATTTTCTTTTTTTTGTACAGTCTAAGTGCATGGGGTTATGATAGATCGAATGAGTATACCTTTATGTACTCACTAACATTTATGTTGATCATAAAATGTTGTTTTGATGAAGAAAACTGTTATTTTTTAGAATCAATTGGCTTAGGGCACTTGGGCAAACTACGGCCCGGGGGCCACTTGTGGCCCGTTAAACGTTTCAATCCAGCCCCCCAAACTTGAAAAAAATTAAATGAATAAGCCTTGTTAATGGTTTATTTTCTAAATACTGTGGTTTTTCAAAGACATATATATTGTTGTAATGCTTTTGTTCACTTTCGTTTAAAATTAAATGTATTTTAGGACTCATTGTGCCCCCCCCCCCTCCCAATCAAAAAGTTTGCCCATCCCTGGCATAGTGGATGGGCCGAGGAGTTTAAAAGGCACACATCATGCATTTTTCAGTCAGTTTTAGCCAGGGCTTGGTATGGGGAAGACCAGCTGGTTTACATGTAATCATTAAATTTTCCCAAGTTTTATTTAAGTTAATTGGACAAAACAAAAAAACGCAATATTCTTCTGCCAGAGAGTATGTAATATTCTTCTGCCATTTTATTGTAGAGGGCCATTTTGAGCCCCTAACAATATTATTCAACCAAGAGATCATGAGTCGTCGCCCACTTACTTTCTGAAGTCAGCTGGGATGTCACGGCTGTGACCCTCGTGAGGATAAAGTGGTTCAGATGGAAAAGTAGGACTAAGGGCTTTTTCTCAGGTTTCCATGCGCAAATCCATGTATATTAGGTTAATTGGAGACTCTAAATTCTCTACTCATCAAATGACATTCGTGACCCTGATGGATAGATAAAATAGATTATTAATCTGCCATGGGAAGTCCAAGGTGTCTGGTAGAAAGAAATGCATTCATACACTCATTACACAGTCAACCAAGCAAAGACACAAAGCCTAGGGCAGGGGCGGGCAAACTTTTTGATTGGAGGACCACAATGGGTTCTAAAATATGACAGAGGGGCCGGACCAGGAGCAGATGGATGGAGTGTTTTGGAAACCTCACCTCATCTGAGAAAAAAAAGACATTTAATTTTATATGAAAGTGAATAAAAGCATTCCAACAATAATATTTGTCTTTGAAAACCACAGTGTTTAGAAAATAAAACATTAACAAGGTTTATTCATTAAATTTTTTTCAAGTTCGGCGGCCCGGATTAAAACTTTTAACGGGCCGCATGTGGCCCCCGGGCCGTAGTTTGCCCTCGCCTGGCCTAGGGCATAAACACATACATGTAATATCCAATCCGCTTATTCTCACAAGGATAGCGTGCTGGAGCCTACCCAGCTGTCAACGGGCAGTAGGCGGGGCACACCCTGAAGTGGTTGCCAGCCAATCGCAGGGCACGCAAAGACGAACAACCATCTGCGCTCAAACTCACTCACAAATGCAACCTCCACACAGGAAAGCTGGGTCCCGGGATCGAACCCTGCACCTTGGGACTGCGAGCCGGATGTCCTAACCAGTCTTAACTCATTAAATACCAGCCATTTTCACTGGAGCAACCCACTCAATCCCAGAGTTTTCCTGGGTTTTGACTAATATTGCAAGGCCCACAGAATATTGTATTCTAATGCTATATAGACATGGAGCACACCCGAAGAAAGATGAGACTCTCTTCTTTCAACAGAAAAAAAATGTTTGTTCCTATCTTTTTCCATTCTTGAACAATCGGCATTTGAAAATAGCTAAATTTCATGAAAACTCCAATCCCTGGGGAAAAAACTGAGAAAATGAGCTTTTTGTAAACTGATGCATTTTGACCATAATTTGAACTTTGACACTATTATTTATGGCTTTTATGACACCTCTAACATCTAAATAATGCATGCCTTCTATAAAATAACAAAAAAAAGCACAAAAAATATGTTTTTGATAAAATAAATTTATTTGCACATAACACTAAACGACTGAACTGTTGAACTATGTACAAAAATGAAATACATCAGTGTCATACATACTTTTTTTTTGTGTGATATAAAATAAAACAGTTGCCTTGATGCAAGGGCACACAACATAGTTCACACCACATTCTTGTTTCACTCCGTTTGCCTTTGCGCAAACAGACCCGACACTTTCGTTGTGGTCTGGCTTTGCTGGTCCGTGGAAAATAGGCGAGCTTGTGTTTGTCCACTGGGGTTTGTGTGAAAATAATTGTCTGGGAAGTGATTGCTGGCATCCGCGATGTGCTGCAGAAGCTCATCCGTGAGAAACAGCTGCAGGAAATCAGCTGGCTCCTCAGACTCCAAATGGGCAGCGGCATTCAGTGGTCCAGGGGTTGCTGTAAAGTCGATTTTCCTCGGTTGCCATCCAGTGTGACGCCATCCGGAACCACTGCTTCCTGATGCACAACCTGTAAATTACAGAAATATAAACAATTGGAAATATATATTTATTGCTGCATTTTATTGCTGGCGTGTGAAGTTTCATATTATAATTTACCTTTCTTTACACCAACAAGACGAGGAGGAACTTTCTTGCCGCGGGATGCACAATCTGTGAATTTTAGAAAGTATGCATGATTACCACACCATTCAGTATTGTTGTTTCCTCGTCGGGGAGGAGATACGCTCGCGTCTAACTGCACATTTATGCGACATTTTCTGCCCGCAAGATGCATGATATGTACAATAAAAGCATGAGGGGTAAAACCACATGTTCAATGGTAACTTGCGAGCGCTTACCTCCTCGTTCGGGGGGATCTGGTGAGGACTCTCAGCTGCTTTGGCTATTGTCCGAAGGCAGGCCGCAAGGCACGCGCACCCTCTTTAGACGCCTGTTTGTTGTGACGACGACGAAGCGTCATCCTCTCAACCAAAGCGTCTCCATCGCCTTGATGCTTTTAGGAAGCTTTTTTTTTTACAAAAAAGCATTCCTCGATCGTCATTTGCTTGGAGGATTTCATTGCTAACGCTACTAATGCGACTGCTGCTAGTGCTGCCGATGCTGCTGCTACCCACGCTGCTCTCCACACTTATAAGTCTACCGCAGGATCCCGCCCCCCATTTGTACCTCTGGCGCAGATTCAAGGCGGATCTTTTGCACCTCTGCCCCCTGCTGGGTGATTTTTACATGATTCACAATGCGGACAAGGCTGATTCTCAGTCAGAGGTTGCATCAGACCCTTATGTACACTATGACGTAAAAAAGACAGGAAACGTACTTATACGTCTTTGGTAGAGGGCGCCATTGCATTAAAAGACGTCTTTGTACGTCTAAGGGAGTAAATGAGTTGAACAAAGTACAGGGTCCTTCACCTGACTACAGATGATCTTCTGGGGACTTTATTTGGTTTTAATCACTTTTGGGGTCTGTATCTATGCACACTCCCTGGTTTTGCTACCTTCCCGGGTACCACATACACACTGCTTAGTTTCTCTGCCTTCGTGGGTACCACATACATATTGCTTGGTTTCTCTGCCTTCCTGGGTACGACATACACACTGCCTGGTTTTGCTACCTTCCTGGGTACCAGTCACACAAACGTCAGACGACTCAGCACATACCGACTGTCTCAGCACTACACACTTTCACTCCAAGGCAGTGCTGTGAACCAACTTACTGACAAGAGGTAGTATTTAGAATTTTAAAAAGTGCTTGAAAGGTTTTGTTCATGTAAAACCAACAGATTATGACATTATTATTATTATTTAAATCAGTATTAAACAGCATCAGCATAGGTTAAAGATATTATACAGACTATATACGATAAAAAAATACTAAACCACCCTTGCTTTTCCGTCATTTCTTGTATAAGTTAACACACAGATGTATAACATTTGTTTATACAAATATAACGATTAAAAAGTAGCTGATTAGAGTTTTAATTTTGTATTCATTAATCTGCAATAAAAATGGACATATTTTGGTTAATAAAATTAACAAGAAATAAAAGTAAAGGGTGTTCTAATACTTTTTTCAAGATTGTCCTAACATACATTTAATGTTTACAGTATATGTCTTCGGAAGAAGCGCAGCATTAGATTTTTTTTTTTGTTCTCTCTCTTTGACTTCTGAATTTGAATTTCTGTCACAGATGTGCTTGAATTCTATTTTGGATGATTTGTGTTAAACTGCACAAATATTTGAAGAGCCATAGAATTCAAGAATCACACCAGTGCTGCTACTCCTCCGAACGGGTGAACGCCCTTGATTAACAACCTGCGTTGAGGTGGCTTTTGAGATTCGTGGTGTGGGAGAAAAATCTCTGAAGGCATTCTTAGACTTCAAGAGAGGGTCCACAATTTTCAAAGATTCACTTCCGTCTGAATCAGAGGCCTCACTTGTATCCGGAATATATTCATCTCCACTGTCATCTGAGTTGGAGTAATAATGCTTATCCATTCCAAAGTCAGCCTGTTTTTTTAATCTAAAAAACAACAACAACGAAATATAAAGGATAGAAGGCAGGAGACCAATAAAATATATGCAATTTGCTTGTAAGATTCCCTGAAATCTATATGGGTTGTTTACCTGTATACTTTTGGTCCTCCTGAGCCTTGGGATAGTAATATGGTCTGGGTCTGAGGCGCAAAGTTCAGGGGCAGGATTTGACAATGATTCGTCAGAATCTGTGTCGTTATTCCAAGGAAGATTCAGCCCATATTTTTTGTCCAAGGGAGGAGACTGGGTTGCATCAGAGTCCAAGAGAAAATTGAGAACCCATTAAATACTTAATCCCCAGAGGAATCTGCACAGAAAAAGGTCTTAATTCTATTTGAAAAAAAAAAAAAAAACTAAAATATTGATGAATGATATGACAAAATAATGTAATAACAAAATTAATTGACCGTAACAAAAAGCTCCCGGGAGGAAAACTACATTAAATGTTTTTTTAACAGGGCAGTGAAAATATTGGAAAATAAAAACGATAATAAATAAAATAATATAAAAAAAGAATTCAATGTGTATCGATGGACCCATATGAAATACTTATATCGCTATGTACTTATCAGCCATATCGCCCAGCCCAATATGTAACTGCAACTTCAAAACCTCGGGCCATAACAGGATTGTAACATGGGATGCATATCTTCATTCCTAAATTTGTAGATCCCGAGGAGGCTGCTCAATGGTCCTGGTAATCTAAACCTCAACCAATTCGGTCACAGCCAATGTTCTCCATCCTTGTTAAGAAGTTTTGAAATGATTTAATAGATATACTATTGCAAACTATACCAGAATTTTAGACATTTTAAACTTTTGATCACAATTTTACCTATTTTCTAAAAATCTGAAGAATCCACATGCCAAATCACCTGCTGTAGACACATAGGTTCTGTTCTGACAGATAATTCAGTTACAGGTTGTGTACTTAAAGCCAATAAGAGGGCAATGCAGCAGTCGACAACCTGACGAAAGCTTAAGTCTCCCAATGAGAGAACTGTAGTGGCTGGTAGGTTCTTAGATTGTAACATAGTAAAGACATATACTAGGCATAACTGTATATCATATGATGATGAGGGAAAATATTATTAGCTACGATTTATGTCCAGATATATTAGAAAACTTGTCCAACCAGCACAGGTCTATCTAACTGTAATTTTAACATCTCAAGACACGACAGGATGACCACATGATACGCATACCTCCTTTTCAGAGTCTGTCAAAACTTGAGAAGGCTGCTTCGATGTTCTGGTGGCATCAACCTCAGCCGATTCAGTCATTGTCGGTTGTCCTCCATCCTAATGAACAAGTTGAATATTAATTTAATGAATTAAAAAAAGAAAATGGATCAGAATTTTACACATTTTAGGCTTTGGCCACCCAAAACAAAAACTAACAAGTTCACGAATGAAACAAAACCAATTACTTTAGCGCATGACAATTAATCTTCAGTAGAGATATGTTGTGACTGATATTTCAGTCACAGGTTGTCTTTTGAACGCCACCAGGGGCGCAATGGAGCACAGGACAGCCAAAAGTCTTCTTGTCGGACACCTGTAGTGGCTGGTAGGTTCTAAGATTATAACATAGTAAAGGCACATACAACTCCTAACTGTATTTCATATGATAATGAAGGAAAAGATGATTAGCTATGATTTATGTCAACAATAAAAATGGCTCTACGGGGTCCCCACAAACACAAACCTGACAGTTGGGTGTCAGATGGCCAACATACCTGACACGCAATTCAACTCAACTGGACCCCACAACACAAGAAAAAGCTGAGTGAGCCTCAAACCAGACATACACATTCACTGACAAATATCCTGTGACACCAGATATATTAGAAGTCTTGTCTAATCAGCACACGTCTATCTAACTGCAATTTTAACATCTCGAGACACGACAGGATGAGTACACGATACGCATACCTCCATTTCTGAGTCTGTAAAGCCTGGAGGAGGCTGCTTCGATGTTTTAGTAGCATCATAAATTTATTGAATTAATTATATTTGAGGTTGGATTAGATTTTTACACATTTTAAGCCTTAGCCACCCAAAACAAAACATAAGCTCATGAATGAAATAAAACTAATTAATTTCGCCCATGCCAATTAATCTTCTGTAGACACGTGTTGTGACCAGTGTTGTTTTTGGCAGGCATTTTAGATTTTGTCCAAGTCATTTGGACAAAGTGCTGATTTGTTTACATCACATTTAGTCATCCCAATTCGTTATAGTTTTAGTCCAGTTTTAGTCAACGAAAACTAAAAAAAGGGTTTTAGTCCAGTTTTAATCGACGGAAACGCAAAAAAAGTTTTACCCTAGTTTTCGTCAATTTATTCACAAAGGTTTTAGTCCAAGCGGCACGGTGGCCCAACTGGTTAGCAGGATGGCCTCACAATATTGAGGTCGTAGGTACGATTCTGGCTCCGGCCTTCCTGCGTGGGTTTCCTCTGGGTAATTCGGTTTCCTCCCATATTCTTAAAACATGCATGGCAAGTTGCTTGGACACTCTAATTGCCCCTAGGCATGAGTGTGAGCGTGGATGGTTGTTCGTCTATGTATGCCCTGCGATTGGCTGGACACCAATTCAAGGGTGTACCTCGCCTACTGCCGAAGACAGCTGGGATCGGCTCCAACACCCCCCGCGACCCTAGTGAGGAGAAGCGGTACAGATAACGGATGGATGGATGGATGGGTTTAAGTCCATTTGAGTTAAAACAAGGCATTCAAGGTTTCCACCCAATAACAAAGACTTTTGGATGGACTACAAAGGATTCTTCATTACAAACAGAAAAAAGTGGCAACAGTGGAATCAATGCTCACTGCTCCAAAATAAGCAGAGAAGCAAAACATTTTGTTGGGCAACTGTCGTGGCTTTATTTCACTAAAAGCAACATAAAATAATTTATGAACCACATGCTAACAATTTTGTCTCGTCAACGAAAAAAATTCATGTACATCACGTCATGTTTTCGTCATAAAAGAACCTCGTTTAGCTTGTCATCGTCATTAAAAAAGGGGCGTTAACGAAGTATTTTCGTCATAGTCATCAGTGACGAAAACAACACTGGTTGTGACTGATATTTCAGTCCCAGGTTGTCTCCTGAACACCACCAATTGGGCAAGGGGGCGCAGGAAAGCCTGGGGTCTTCTATTTTTACAGTATAGAAAGGCTAAATATCAAATTGAAACAGTGTTTTATATCATGAATATACAGGGTTGGTGCTGGTTCTGGTAGGGAAACCACAACATAAAGATGTCCTTAATTAGTCCCACAATGGGGATATTTGCAATATGGCATATGATGGCCTAACAGGGCCACCGCCCAGAAAAGAGTAACGCAGA
The DNA here is from genome assembly GCF_059441095.1 of Idiotropiscis lumnitzeri. Classification (NCBI taxonomy): domain Eukaryota; kingdom Metazoa; phylum Chordata; class Actinopteri; order Syngnathiformes; family Syngnathidae; genus Idiotropiscis; species Idiotropiscis lumnitzeri. The sequence goes on from NW_028283838.1 coordinate 84,526, forward strand.
ACTTTGTAATACTGTCACTCCCTGACCAGTTCGTTGTTCCTGAAGAGCCAAACTTTGACTCAGACCCACAAATTTGAATTACAGATAGTGGACAATGGAGAACTCCCCCAGTCAGTCAGCATGTTCAACTTCCATAGAAACCTCAACATACATTTATTAGATTGCCAAACTAATTGGAAACTACATCACCAGAACACCACAAGTGGGCTCTGTTATTGTACTTAAAGATGCATCTTACAAACCTGTGTTCTCCAAGGCCAGCTGGTCCATAGTCTTAAGTTATTTCTTCGCCAACATCAATGTCTCGGAGCGCAAACAGACAGAGGTGTGGTCTGTCCTCTGTTGTCTTCTTCTTCATTTTACAGTTGGGGTGCATGTGGTCATCATTAACCAGTCTTCCCAGACTGCCATCTTCTTGAGCGGCATCAACACTTAAAATAGATTTAAAAAAAAAAAAACAATTATTCAATCAATGTCAGAAATTAATCTTTGAGACAATCTTGTGTACACAAAACATAAAAATAGGAAATCCACAATTTTTAAATCTTCTAAATCAAATCATACAAGAAATTTCTATTGGAATCAGACCCTATTAACAGCTTGTCTTTGAGACTTCATGGTCTATATTTTCATTTGTACAGATTCAACGCATGAATAAAAGTAATCACCGTATTTTCGCAGTCATAAGCAAACAAAGCGCCCTGTCAGTCGATGCGTCCATTAAATGGACAAAGTACCACTCACGTCCATCAGCCCTTGTCATCAACGAGCTGTTGGAAGTGCATGTTAGCACACCCTGCTGGGCAAAGAGTGAGTTGTCCATGCTTACAATCGACCGTGACAAATACACCATCTGACTATAATGTTTGGGTGATGGTGTTGGAAAAAGCTGGACAAAGGGCAGCTGTCCACAATGTTTTAGTCTGTCTTATCATTTATGTTATTGCAAGCAAGAAACGTCCCAGGTTTAGACAACAGACAAAAAGTCCAAAGCATAACAGCACATCTCTTTAAACAGCCATGCAAATCTCTCTAAACAGCTATGGGATTGTGGGTCTCTGCTCCCAGAATGCATTGCTTGAATTAGCTAAGGCTGAGTGGCTTTTGTATTATTTTCATTTTTTTTGGGTATATTGATGGCATGAGAGATACATGTTTGTGTTAATCTTATTTCTATGTTTCATTGTTTGCTTGTATGATGAGTTTTTTATTTTTTCTTGAAACCGTGACTCTAAGGAGTGTGGTGAGCAGCCAAGTCCCTCCCCTGACGTTGCTTTGTAGGCTATTGCCAATGCACCTAATATTGGCCTGAGCCATTGTCAGCTATTGTCAATAGAGACTTGGCGTCTGCTGCAACAATGGGGTGATTGCTCATGTTATTGGGGCATAGTAGGCTGCTATCGGCTGTGTCAGTGTGGGCAGCTCTGCCAAGTTCATGCTATGCTAACAGCAGCTGTGCTATTGTCTTGTCAGGCGGTGCGTCCAGTATATGTTACAAAGACAGAAATAGCGGCCTCAACAGGTGTTGCGCCCTTTGACACGGCGCGTCTTTTGGGTGCGAAAATACGGTATACATTTTTGCTTAGAGAATGATTTTTCCCCTAACACTTATGGGATGAGTATGTGTTTATTTTTTTAAATAAAAACAAAAATAAGATAACATCTCAATCTTTGCCTCACCTCCAAAAAGACAGTGCCTCTTCCATCCATCTTCCTGCGTTGAGATTTATCAGAATCTATCAATTTTCCTCTGTACTCCATAATAAAGAATAAAGTCGTCTTTCCTGAAAGGGGCCTTGGTAAATACTCCTCGACCTAGTTAACAGGGAAATCAAGATAGCTTCGTCATATTTTTAAGCACACAAATAAGGAGTCATCATATTCATTTGGGCCACTATACTAATGTAGGGTGGTTTGAAACATAATAATAATAATAATAATAATGCCTTTATTAGTCCCACAATGGGGAAATTCGAGATTCGCACCCAGGCCTCCTGGGGAGACTGGGTCCTGAACGCGGCGCCTTAGACCACTCAGCCATCCTGGCAGCCACGAGATTCGAACCCAGGCCTCCTGGGGAGACTGCGTCCGGAACGCGGCGCCTTAGACCACTCGGCCATCCATTGCTTCTTGTGAGGGATAGAGCAGAGCCCTTCTTTATGATTTTAAAGGAACAGACCAGCCAAAATTCATTTTCCAGCATTGCATTAGCCAGTATGTATTAGGACTGAAAGTACAAATGTCAATGGCACCTGGTTACGTAAAAAAAAAACTTTAAGATTATTTAGTTTCATAACAATGACATACACTGTATACACAGTCATATTGGATCGCGTCACGTGATCTCTGTGACGTATAACGTGCTTTACACTAGACTATCAATATCGGACTTGTTCACCGGTCTATTGTGGTATAAAAATGCCGGAGGGCGTCATCAAGTACAGCCTTAATTTAGATCGAACTCCTACCATCAGGTTTCACGCTCACTGAAATAACTTGAAACTGACAAAGAAAAGGTCAAGACACTCTTAATGTAAAATAACCACTTAAAAAACGATGTCAGCTTGGTTATCAGAAAACAATAATATATCTTAGCAAAAGCGTTAACATCATACCTTTAAATGAGTTTATATACTTCGCTTCTAACTCTGCAGTCTTGTCCAGACCCTTGACTGCATGTTCAATAGTATCCTGCTTTGGGGACTTCCTGCATCTCAGGGAAGGCATTGTTTATTCTATAAAGAAAAAAGACAGTTTTGTGTTGAGAATTATTAATACTATAGGCTAAATGGAGTTTTAACAATATCAGTGTAAGAAAAATAAATTATAAATTAAAAAAATATCAATCCCTCCATCCCAATTAACGATTTCAACCATAATAGTTTATATTGAAGTTTAAACAACAGACAGATTTATGCAGTGTGACTACAAAAATCTTACCAAAATTGCATTCACAGTAACCTTTGCTTTAAGAATCATGTAATTAACCAGTGAACATCGTGTCTTACAGAAAAATTAATGACAGAAATTATCATGGTACTTGCATTCTGTTGTTCTATAACAAAAGTGCAAGCTGTTAGCTCCGCAAAGCTAACGCAACAAGCTAGCGTCCCTCGTGCTCACATTCAATGCAAACCTGACCACCGGATGAAAATACGCGTCGGTTTAGTTCTTTAAATGAGTAAAAGCACCATGACGTTTTATAATTATTCAATGCTTAACTGGAGCTCGTCAATTATGTCGATGTAGGAGCACATGTTTGCTAGGCCAGTGTTGTAGGCCCACATCCATGGTGCTACTTTGTATAGTGTTTTCCACACAACTATCTCTAACCATGAACAAATGCACTGGAGGCATGTTTTGAATAAAAACAAACGAAAAACACTTACCTCTCCGTTTCAACAGCAGTTCGAACTTCGAAGTGGTGATATTCTCCAGCGTTAAGCACCTGCTCGAACTGCGAATAGGTCAAATTCAACAGCGTCTTTTTTCTGTCTTAATAAGGACGCGATGAGAGGAGGAGCGCTTGCCTTTTCGTCAGCACGCCCCGCGCGGGTGGTGCTGCTTTATCACTCTCTATCTGTGCCCGCCCGCCGGCATGTCGATAGAAAAATAATATTCCTTCAAACATTACTTTCATCTTCTTAACGTTTTGTAGTGAATTTAACAGGTTCACCACTTTTTTCAAATACACCAATGGAAAACAGGTCTTAATTGAGGAAACATACAAAGAGCGTCTCACAAACACCTTATGATGAGCAATGTAATTTGATCACGTTTTTTGTCACTGCCTGGACGTCGGTTCACTGGCCTGGTGGCAGTGGCTTGTAGACACTGTCACTGAGTGGGAACGGATCTCAAGGTGGGTCAAACTAACCCAAGCAGTGGATCGGTCCGTTTTTTAAATTTATTAATTTTTTTATTTTATGTATTTATTTATTATTTAATACAAGGGCTTCGGCTCACTACCAGTGGGCGGGACCAAAGAATTTCGGTTTCCTTTGAGCTAGGAGGCAGTCAAAGGCAGTCCAATCCCCGGCAACATAAAGCGCCTAGCTCTGGGGACATGGAATGTCATTTCTCTGGTAGGGAATGAACCCGAGCTGGTGTGTGACTAGACCAGTGGTTCTCAATTATTTCCTGTCATGCCCCCCCTACCAAGAAGAAAACAATTCGCACCCCCCCCACCACAATTTTTTTTTACATTTCGTACTAATGTACATGTTCTTTGCATATTAATGTTAGATTGTCAATAAAATATCTTACCTTAACAAAGCTAAATTGATTAAAAAAAATATCATTTTGAGAACGACTATTGTGAGGATCTCGAAACTCAGTACTCTGTGGTGCTAATATTGATGAGATGATAAATATGTTGAAGCCACAGAACAAAAAGATTAGATATTGTTTGGAAATTAATGACGTACATAACAAAGGAATATCAGCCTTGATTGGAGTACATTACTGCATTTAAATTTTTAATAAAAATGAAACAATTATTGATGTTATGACCACTATGAAGAATTTAAAAAAACAATATATAGGGATAATTATAGTTTTCATTTTGTTATGTTTAGTCTGTTCATGTTGCATTATTTTTATGACAAAGATGATGGTTAATCGTAGGTTTGTTGCCCAAATGTACCGTTACAACCTGATTAATGTTGAGAATGACGAACTCAAACTGGACACTAAAACGTAAAAACACATGGACTTCTTGCCCCTGTCCACACACGTGCACACACACACACACACCATACACGAAGATCCGGGAGGTAAGGACGGCTGTCCTCTCCTACAACGAGGCAAGGGCCTCCACCAAGTCACCCCAGGGACAAGTTTTATTCCCTGATGGTCATCAAATTATGAGGATCTCATTCTACGCCGGAAGGGAGGAGGGGAATTTTTCCCTAATGTGAGGTTTTCGCTCCTCCACTGATGATCACACTGTTGTATGATTTCATTATGATGATCTGTCTTAAAGCCGTAAGGACATGATTTTTAAATCCACAACAGGGGGGAAATGTAAGATGGGCTGAGGATAGGTAATCAGTTTGTGTATTCATAATCATGTTTTTATACACTCATTAATGTTTAACACACACAGAGACACTTACTTGTTATTTTAACACACACACACACAGACACCGTATCCTGAAGATGTGTTTAGTTAAACTGACCTTGGGTTATGATTTTCTGCCTGCTGGAGTCCCTGGTGATTAGTTATTGATGCTTTAGTTAAACTGACCTTTATACCGTGAGTTATTGATGTTTTCTGTCTCTTGGTGATTAGTTGTTGATGCTTTTCTGTCTTCTGGTGATTAGTTATTGATGAGTTAGTTTCAATAAAAAGGCAGAACGGAGGGTGAGAGTCAGAGGGTGTGCGGGATTGAACTGGCAAGACGGCTGTTTCGCCTCCTGGCTCCCTCTCCCATTCTGAATGGCACAAAACGAAAACTTTAGTAAGTTATTTCAGTCTAAAAAAGGCGTCAGGGCATTTTTAAACCGGACAGTAAGTCGTCACTGTCTTGGTTCCTTTTTGTGCCTTGACCCATCCCGGAATTATTGAAAGGATGCAGTCCTATTTACAGGCCCCAGTGACACCCCAGGTTTCTGTTGTTTGTACGAGGGCGCTTAATAGGTACTGCTATTCACAATCGTCTTAGGCTGTTTCTTTGCAGAAGTTTATGGACAATGTGTAGTGCTGTAGGATGCAGTCTAGAGCATTCTTGACATTGAAGCTTTTGTTTCCAGCAACTGCTAATGCGACCGTGCATCAAACATGCAAAACACAGACCCTTGCTCCTCAAGAAGTCAATCTTATCCTTGTGATGCTTTCTCCTAAATTCCTTACAAATTGTGAGACTGTTGCTCTCCATTACAATTAGCACATGGTTTGGCAATAGCATCCACTGAAACAGGTTCTGCCTTTGGCGTGGTGGTTTTGTTGTTTTCCATCTTGGCGGTGTTGGAATTTATCTTTAAATCAATGTTAGAATTTAATTTTAAACCAATGCAAACTCAAATTAATAATCTGACTCCAATTTGTGACTTTACCCAACTCTCACTCATCCAACAATATGCGCGCTCGTTCTGCAATAGAAAGGTATCAGGAAGCCGGCATTTTCACACACGAGTGGATTTATTCCTAACACACAAATCTACAACTTGAGTTTGGGTCCCTCTCAATACAGCTCTCTCTGTCTTCGCTGTTCAGCATTAATTTATAGACACAATATGCAAATGACACAGAGACAAAGGCATCCTGGCATGATTCTATTGGCTATGTGTATGCTGCAGTTAACTTTAGCTTGCTTCTCTTGGTCTTTCTTCAAGTGGTGGCCCCTCCTGCTTGTGGCTGAAGGGTCCAGTTTCTTGTGCATCCCTTCCCCCTCGAGGTATCTGTCTGCGCCAGGCACCGACCTAAAACCTCCCAAACCTCACATTCTTTCACTTTCTTTTTCCAACTTCACCAGCCACACACACAGCATTCCACAGAATAACAGTGACACAAGATGCAGGACATCGAATAAAACTAGCCAGGTTTAAACTCTTCCACTCCTTTAGCGGGCACAATGACTGTTGTGAAGACTTTCTTTGATTTTGGTGTTTCTGTGTGTTGTGATTTTGTTTTCTGTTTTATAGAATCTTTCGTGCTTGTCAACAAAGTCAACAAAATCCTTAAACTTCACTCTTCTATTTGTTCTTTCTTGGAGATTGCAGGCAAATTTTCTCCAAGATTCTATAAGTCTGTATGGAAGTTTGTTTGCCAATGCCTTTATATTAGCCATGTTGTCCAAGTCCTCCATGTAATTAACATCTGCCATTATGTTCAAACAGCCCATAAGGAATAATGTGAAAGACTGAAGTGCAACACCATCTTCAGACTTGATTGTTGGCCAATCCATGGCTTCCTTTAAATATGCTTCTGCTATCATGAAGTCATCACCATAAAACTCCTTCAAGATTTGTTTTGCTTTGGTATATCCTGTCAGAGGTTCCATATGGATGCAGCTCTTCACCAACTCATGTGGTTGTTCACTAGTATACTGCAGCTAAAATTGAAGATGATCACGGTTATCACTTGTACGGCCTTCAATCCCATGTTCAATGGCACCTATACAGGTTTTATAATGCAGAGGGTCGCCTTTAAACGTAGGAATGGAAAGTTCGGGAAGTAGCGATGCTTTTTGACTCTTTGCTAAGTATTCTGCGACACTGGCTTGCTGTGAGATTGCTTGGCAAAGGCCATCAAGCACATGTCCCTGTTGTTCTCTACTTTCTGTCTGATGTGGAAATCTAGCCATTGGAATAGTCGAAGTGGGAGCATTTCAGGTCAACACTGCTTGTTGCTCTGATAGGCTGTGATGGTAATTGAATGTTTTTCCTTGTTTAAATTGTAACACACTCATCAGGAATGTGGATACCATCCTCCTGGGTATTTTCATATCTTCTCAAGACATCCAATTTAGCATCAGACTCAGGGAGTGCCGTTTGCATTGCATGCATTTGCTTCTTTGCCTTAATTGCAGCTTCTTCTTGCTCAAGTGCCAACCTTTGTTGTAAATCAGCAGCCTTTGCCTTTAAACATGCTCGTTCCATTTGAGCCTTTAATTTAATTGAAGACGTTGACAGAAGTGAGCTTCTGTCTGTTAGATTCTTTACTTCTACTTCTATGGGTGTAGTTAGTTGATGCAGATCTACTATCATCAGGTGATATTTGTTTATTGCATCCTTCCTCTGCACGTTTCAAAACGTCCTTCTTCCATTGCTCACATTTCCATTAATTACATTTTTTGGATCAAACCAGTTATTTTGGTCATCGGCAAAATCCTCTTCAGTCTTTAAATTTTGCACACCGGAATTGAGGTCCACAAATTCTTGCTCCATGCCGCTAAAGCAAACACGAAGCTCAGTTTTTTACAGCGTCAACATTTGCATCATCCTCCATCAATTGTTCAATTTGACGTTGCATGGAGGTCAATTGAGCAAATTTGCACCTGCGTGCCTGCATCCGTTTAGGCTTGTGATCTTCTACAGCTTTTCTCAGTCATTTTTAATGTCCGCTTTCCACTGTCTTGTTCCTCCATGTCAATCCACAATCAAGCAAACAAAAACGTCAAACTGACTGTAGCGTCTCAATTTGTAGGTCAGCTGAATGACGATCAAAGTTTTAAGCAGTTTACTCACGCACCTGTTACGTGCACGTCCTTGTTAACTCGCGATGCTTGTCAAGTATGGACGCATGCTAACAGCTAGCAGCTCATTGTCCCGACTGGAAAGTTGCTCCTTAGCTGTGATGTGCCTAGGGTTACACTATCTATCATTAACAAACACAGCCAGCCCTCCTCTTTCCTCTTTCCAGTGTCCTGTCCGCAAGTAGTATTTGGAAGCCGTCAAATTCCACGACGGTGTCCGGCGTTAGGTCTGTTAGCCATGAATCCGTGAACATCAGCAAGCTAGCTCATTGGAAGTTCCTCTCGTGCCACGTCCATTTTCTTGGGAAGGTATCTAACATTTCCCATAAAAACGGACAGGAAGACGGGGTGGTCACGCCTCCTCTTTGCCTGGCGTTTCGCCCCCGCGCGACATCCCCCGTCTCTTCCTCCTCAACTCGTGGGGGATATCGGGTCTCGCTCCGGGAGTCGGCACGGGGTTAGCACGAAGTGCTAACAGCTGATCTCTTGTGTAAACGATTGATCCGTAGCTCCCAGTGACATCTCCGGACACGATCACGCAAAAAACAGCCCCCAGCAGCAATAAAACCACCGCAATTTGGATGTCCATTGCTGCGATGAGGTAAAATAAATAAAACTGGGTAAAGGAAAAAACACGCAAAAAAGGCTCAAATAGTGAGCCGTGCTGCTTTAGCAGGTAGCCACTCGCGTGGTGACGGAACCGTAAAAACAAATGTGGTCCCATCAAAATCTGATGGGATATTTAAAAATAAAAGCGTGAAAATTTGCTTATTTGTCTGTCGTCACCAATGATTAAAAAAATTAAAATCATTACAAAATCCTCAAGCTATCGTGATACCAGACAAGTTCTGCGGGACACCAGACCACCCCAGTTGTCCACAAAAAGTGGTCACTTCAAAATTTGATGTGGCATTTAAAAATAAAAAAATCACCTGAAATATGCACTGTGATCAACACTGATTTAAAAGAAAAATCTTTAAAAAATATCCTCAAACTATCGTGATACCAAACCAGGATTGGGGATACTAGACCACACCAGCTGTCCACCAAAAGTGGTCACATCAAAATGTGATGTGGCACTTCAAAATAAAAGTAGCCTGAAATTCGCTTATTTCACGGTCATCACCACTGAGTTAAAAAAAAAATAGCTCGAGCTATCGTGATACCAGACCAGTTTTGTGGGACACGAGACTACCCCAGCTGTCCATAAAAAGTGGTCCCATCGAAATCTAATTTGTAATTTCAAACTAAAAGTTGCCTGAAATCTGCACATTTCACTGTCATCATGCCTGACTTTAAAATTTCATTAAAAAATATCCTCTAGCTATGGTAATACCAAACCAGGTTTGGAGGACACAAGACAACACAGCTTTCCACCAAAAGTAGTCCCATCAAAATGTAAGGAGGCATTTTAAAATAAAAGAGCTGGAGCTGTCGTAATACCAGACTAGTTTTGTTGGACACTAGACGACCCCAGCTGTTCATCAAAAATGGTCCCATCAAAATCTGATGTGTAATTTCACAATAAAAAAAAACCCACCTGAAATATGCACATTTCATTGTCATCAACACTGATTTTAAAATAATCATTTCAAAATACCCTCGAGCTATCGTGATATCAGACCCATTTTGGGGGACACTAGACAACCCCAGTTGTCCATCAAATGCGGTCCCACCAAAATGTGATACGGCATTTCAAAATAAAAGTAGCCTTAAATCAGCATACATCACTGTTATCAGGCCTGACTAAAATATCATGACAAAATATCCTCCAGCTATCATGATACCAGACAAGACATATTTCACTGTCATCACCATTGATTTAAAAAAATTAATTAAAAACTAGAGCTGCGAGCAGCTATAAAGGGCCCTCGCCACCCGGACAACGTTGGGGTACTGGCACGTTGGAAATGTGAAATATTTCCGAGAAATAACGTGAGGAATCTTCAAGAGGAATTTGCTTGTAGTTAAAGTTAGAGCAGCTTTTGTTTTCAAAGCCTCGTCAATGTTTGAAGTAAATTTGTTGGCAGGCACTACAGGTGCATCAAATCAAAGACTAATAGACTGAAAAACATTTTCTTTCCGAGAGCCATCACCATTCTGAACTCTCACACACATGCACACACACACGACCACCCTTACCTTGCTGAACAGCGACGTATTGTGTTGTATTTCTCCAATTTCATACTATTTTCCATCACAATATTTATTCTCTTATTTATCTAATTTATATATTTGATTAAATTATTGTTGTATTGCACTGGAGAGGGGAGCTCCCTAATCTTGTTGCACACTGTACAATGACAATAAAAGGATTTCGGATTCTGATAAATTTAGAATGGCCGACTTCCTGTTCAATTTAGCATACGGCTCCATGAGACTTTTTATTAGGTCTTGGCTTTGTACACACTTCATCAAATTTTCAGTTTGGTGAAACAGAGATATGGGGCTGGTTTTTTTTGTTGTTTTTTTTTTCTAGGGGGCGATAGCGAGCCATTTTTAAACAACTGTACGACAAAATAATAAAATATTGTGAATATTGAATCAACTCCCGGTTGAGTGGACGCTGGCACGTTTGGCTGCCACTGCTCACCGGTAACTCTCAGAAATTTTTTGGATCCGCTTGTTGTACCTGCTTTAGCAGTTTACAATCCCTCCAGTTACAGTGATTTTATTTATTATTATCTGTATGTTGAGCGATCCCGATTCTCATGAATGCCACCCACCGATTGCATAGTCGCTGACGCGTCTACTGTGGCTAAAGTTTAGCTTACCTATCAAAGTTAGCACCTGTCTGCCATGTGGACCCGCAGGCCAGTCTGCTTCTCGCACTTCTGCCTGTTCCTGTCATGTCATCAACCTGTGTCAGGACAACTTCAATCCACTGCCGCTGAACTCCGCTGGATTTACCGACACATGCCCGAGGGAAACGCACCACCACCACTGCTCCTCCTCCCGAACATCGCTCGTCGACCCTTGAAGGATTGTATGGCAATTACCGGCATTTTAAACATTTATGGGACAGAATGTCAATTATTTAATTTAGCAGGTTTATATTTACTGAATATGCTATGATCGCAAAATTCCGGACGAACTCGCGAGGCTGCCCGGCTCACCGTGGCTTGTCATCGGGACCGGGAGGCGGCGCAGGCGACGCAGAGAGAGGAAGCAGAAGCGGGGCCGCAGGTCCGGTGTCTTGCAACGGCTGCGACGGCAGCCCCATAGGCAACCACTGCCGAGTCTGTACCTCACCAACGCCAGATCCGTGGTCCACAAAATCGACGACCTGGGATTACAAATCCTGGGAAACCGCTATGTGCGAGACAGCAGTGTGATCGTCGTCACGGAATCCTGGCTGCACGCAGACGTCCCCGATGCTAGCATCCAGCTGGCCGGGCGCTCGCTACATCGCGCGGATCGGACAAGGGACACCGGTAAGAGACGGGGCGGGGTGGCTCTGTGTTTACGTGCATGAGAACTGGTGCGGCGATAGCACGATCGTCGAGAAGCACTCTCCCCGACATCGAGTTCATGTCCGTTAAATGCCGGCCTTATTTTCTCCCGAGGGAGCTAACGGTCGTGATTGTCACAGCTGTTTACATCCCTCCCGACGCTAGCACTAGCACGGCGCTCTCGCTACTCGCGTGCGTCATCAATAAACATCAGCGGGCCCACCCTGATGGCGTTCACGTAGTAGCGGGAGACTTTAATAAGGCCAATTTAAAGACTGTACTCCCAGAGTTTCACCAGCATGTCAAGTGCCCAACGAGGGGAGACAACACTCTCGACCATGTGTACTCGAACATCAAGCACGCATACAGGGCCCTCCCACTCGCCCCCCTCGGCCAGTCAGACCACCTGTCCTTGCAGCTCGCACCTGCATACATCCCTCTCAGGCGCAGATTCAGGCCCACCACAAAGACTGTGAAAACCTGGCGTGACGGCGCCATGAGTGAATTACAGGACTGCTTTCAAGACACAAACTGGGGCCTCTTTGATCATCAGGACCTTGATGTCTACACACATTGTGTAGTGGACTACATCAAGTTCTGCATGGAAACTGTGTCCCTACACAGGACTATACGGACCTTCCCAAATGCGAAGCCCTGGATGTCCAGCAGGGTTCGCTCTCTCCTCAAGGCCCGTGACGCTGCCTTCAGGTCAGGCGACAAAGCCCAGTACAGGGTGGCTCGTGCTGACCTGAGCAAAGGCATCAAGCTAGCCAAGGCAACCTACAAGGGGAGGCTGGAGGCCCACCTTGCCAGTAACAGACCACGGGAGGTGTGGCAGGGTCTACGGAGCATCACCAACTTCCGTGGCAGCAGCACGACCTCTGCAGACCCGAGTGCATCGCTGGCAGAGGAGCTTAACTGCTTCTTTGCTCGCTTTGACTCGCCCCAACCGTCACACCCCCGCACTTCATGCTCCAACTCCCCCCCACTCACCGTAGAGGAACACGATGTGAGGCGCGCGCTCCTGGCTGTTAACCCCAGGAAAGCTACTGGACCCGACGGAATACCAGGCAAGGTCCTCAAAACATGTGCCCACCAACTGTCACATGTATTCTGCAGGATCTTCAACCGCTCCCTGGCTCAAGCAGTCATCCCCTCCTGCTTGAAAACTTCCACCATTATTCCTGTCCCCAAAAAGTCACCAGCCGTCCACCTGAATGACTACCGTCCTGTTGCTCTCACACCAGTCATCATGAAGTGCTTCGAGAGGCTGGTTCTCCAGCACATCAGGGACTGCCTTCCTCCCACTCTGGACCCCTACCAGTTTGCATACTGGGCTAACAGATCCACTGAGGACGCCATCAACACTGCTCTGCATGTTGTGCTGGGCCACCTGGAACAACAGCAGAGCTATGCAAGGATGCTCTTTGTGGACTACAGCTTGGCATTCAACACAATCATCCCAGACATCCACGTCGCCAAACTTGACATTCTCGGCCTCCCTGCCCTCACACGCATCTGGATTAAGGACTTTCTGACCAACAGACCCCAGACTGTGTTGCTCGGCCCCTACACGTCCTCCACCTGCATGCTGAGCACCGGTTCCCCTCAAGGATGCGTGCTGAGCCCTCTCCTATACGCCCTCTACACCTACGACTGCAGCCCGGCCCATGGCAACAACACCATCGTCAAGTTTGCTGACGACGCGACAGTGGTCGGTCTGATCTCGGAAGGTGACGAGACAGCCTACAGAGAGGAGGTAAAGAGACTGACAGCTTGGTGCAAGGACAACAGACTGCACCTTAACACTGCAAAAACAAAGGAGATTGTCGTCGACTTCAGGAGGAACAAGACGGTGCCGCCCCCCCTCTGCATCGAAGGCGTGTGTGTGGAGAGGGTCCACACGTTCAAGTTCCTGGGAGTACAGATCTCCGACGACCTTTCTTGGACTCACAACACCACAGCAGTGGTAAAGAAGGTCCACCAGCGTCTGCACTTCCTGAGAGTCCTCAGGAAATTCAACCTGGACAGGAAGCTGCTGCTAGCCTTCTACCACTCGTCCATTGAGAGCCTGTTGACGTACTGTGTCTCCACCTGGTACAGCGGCTGCACTGAGGCCGACAGAGTGAGGCTCCAGAGGACAGTCAAAACAGCGCAAAGGATTATTGGCTGCCCTCTCCCCTCACTGTCGGACATCTACACCGCCCGGTGCCTCAGAAGGGCTCTCAACATCGTCAAAGACAATACCCACCCAAACTCACACCTGTTCGACCTGTTGCCCTCTGGCAGGCGCTACAGATGCATCAAATCGAGGACCAATAGACTGAGAAACAGTTGCTTTCCGAGAGCCATCTCCATTCTGAACTCTCACACACACACGAGAACACCCTTACCTTGCAGAACAGCATCGTGATGTGTTTTTATATACCCTATTCTGTACTAAATTCCATTGCACTCTCTTATTTATTAATCTAATTTATATATTTGTCTGTCTTATTGTTGTATTGCACTGGAGAGGGGAGCCTTCTAATCTCGTTGCACACTTGAGTACAATGACAATAAAGGGATTTCTAATTCTAATTCTAATTCTACTACGCATAGGAATGACTGATTGTAGTCATGGTCTTTACTGATTTATGATATTATTTTCACATGCTAAAGTTATATTACTTAGTTTATAAATGTGTGAACATAGTATTTTCATGACCTACACTCACATTCACATCATACATATTCAGTCTGCACATTACAAACTGATGACAAGCCAGACAGCACTTCATGGACAAATATGACAAAGCACATTCTCCACATAGGACATAGAGATGCAAACATACCAAATTGGGCACTGGATTTAGTTTTAAAATCGCTGCATTGGCTCCCCGTGTGTTTCAGGATTGATTTTAAGGTTCTTCAATTAGTTTTTAAATGCCTTAACGGTCTTGGGCCATCCTCGCGGACCCTGAGGTCCTCTGGCACCGGCCTGTTAATTATTCTTCGGGTGAGGACTGGAACACATGGCGAGGCTGCATTCAGCCATTCTGGTCCTCGTCTATGGAATAGCCTGCCGGAGGACATCAGGTCCGCAGAGACTGTTGATATTTTTAAAAGGAGGCTCAAGACCAGACCTGGGCATTGCACGGCCCGCGGGCCACATCCGGCCCGCCGGGTGGCACTGACTGGCCCGTATGACAGACCTGGGCATTGTATGGCCCGGGCCACATACCTTTGGTTGACTCTGACCGCGAGTGTAAGGTTAATTGGAAATTTCAAAATAAACATACTTTTTAATTTCACCTCATTCATGGGCGAAAGCTGCACTGCTTTTATTCTGAAATTGTTTTTTTTTTTATTCCCGCACAATGTGCGTCGCACATAATGACGTAATGCGTTTATCAAGACATGCGCGCGATTGAATCACAACAAGACAACGTTCGTCCTCAAAAATGTCCGCTCAGGCTACAAAAAGAAAGGTAGATGCCGAATGTAGAATTTTCAACAAAAATTGGACAGCGAAGTATTTATTTACTGAAGTTAGAGGTAAAGCTGTGTGTTTAGTTTGCGGGGAGCAGATCGCCGTGTTGAAGGACTACAATTTGAGTCGGCATTACCAGACGAAACATGCAGAGAAATATAAAAACGGCACCAGATAACAATGAACTGGGACACTTTTTCTCAAAATCACAGTTCAGTGACAGTCAATATGTTGTATCTTGCTTAATGTTTGGTGCAAAAAGACAATATTGTGATGTCTTTAAAATGCTCAGAACCTTTACACAACTATCCAACAGTATATGGAACTCAAAATGTGTTTTGAAGTGAATGTGACAGAATATGTTTACTAATATGAGTCACAAATAGTAAAAAATGTTAATATTTTGTCTACCATTGTGTTGAGAAATTTGAATGAATACATTTTTGTAAGGCAACCTCATTTTTTCAGTTTATTTGGTATTTAGTTTCATTGCTTAACTTTAATGCCAGCTTGTCAAAACAGTGCTATTTACTGCTTTTTAAAAAAGAAATACAATTAATATTATGCAGAATTGAGTTCAGCCTTTTGGCCCGGCCCTCCACAATATTTAATGTTTCTTATGTGGCCCCATGGAAAAAATAATTGCCCACCCCTGCTCAAGACTCACCTTTTTTGTTTGGCTTTTAAATAATTTATCTTAGTCTTTTAATTCAGGATTGTCATTTTATATATTATCATTGTCTTTAATTTTTTTTAGCTTCTTTGTCTTTTAGTATCATCATTTTTCTTATATATTTTAGCTGCGTCGTTTTATATTATTGTCTTTTAATTTTTAGCTTCTTCTCTGTCTTTTAGTATCATAATTTTTCTTATATATTTTAGCTTCGTCTTTTTATATTATTGTCCTTTAATTTTTAGCTTCTTTTTTGTTTAGCATTATCATTTTCTTTTATATATTTTAGCTCCAGTGTTTCTTCAAGGGGGGCCTCCGCGCTGGGAGGTGTGGCTGGCCTTCTCACAGGGGGCTTCATCCCGGAGGCTCCTTAGGCCCGGCGGACCGGGGCCCTCTGCACTATGTGTAGGGTCTACCCCGGTCAGTCTGGGCTAGGGGTCTGTGTGTTGGCGCAGCTCCCTGTGGGCGTGAGCCGTCATCCCTCTCAGCGCGGATGACCTACCCTGGGTACATTTTCTCATATGGTTTCTCTGTGCCTTACCCTGTCTTTCTACTAAGATGGTTTATTAAGTTGTGTGAATGCGAGTGTTCTGTGTGTGTGCGAGTTCAGGCGTGTATGTGGATGTGTCTTGTGTTTATGTTGAGTGGGTGGAATGGGTTTTAGTTTTTCGTTGTAATTTGGATGTTTTTATTGTACAGCACTTTGAGCCGCATTTTATGTATGAAAAGTGCTCTTATAAATAAAATTTGATTGATTGATTGGAGGGTTCAAGGGGACGCCATTGCAAAAACACATTCTGAAAGACATAATTTGATTTTGGAGCACACATACATGCACACTGACAAGATTACAGGGGAATACCAGCAGGAGAGACGGAGAGACTTCCCGCCGGAGAAGGCCAGCCGTGGAATACCAGTCTTGGGGACCAGCTGGGAATCAACCATCCAGACAATGATTAATCTGGAGAGGACCTTCCCTTGGACGTAGACCCGTGCCGGGGGAAGAATGTGAGGCTGGGCTGAGATAACGCACGACTCTTTTCGACTGTGCTTGCCCAAGTACATTTTCTCATGAGATTAAGAAAAAGCCGCTCAGTACTATTTCCTGAACCTCCGCCCTATTTCCTACCTACCATTCATTTCAAAAGTCCTAGATAATGTAGTCGCCACTCAACTCCACTCTCATCTCACCTGCAATAACCCTTTCAGTCCGGTTTCCGTGCACTTCACAGCACTGAATCAACTCTACTCAAGGTCACCTCTGCTCTCCTCATTGCAGCTGACTCAGATTCATTCTCCATTGTCATCCTTCTTAACCTGACTGCGGCCTTTGACACCATCTCACACACCATCCTTCTCAAAAGACTTTCTTCCATCGGCATCACCCACACCGCCCTCAACTGGTTCCATTCATACTTCAAAGACCGCACTCAGTTCATCCAGCTTAAATATTTCTCATCAAAGTCCCTCCCAGTCACCTCAGGTTTGCCCCAAGGCTCGGTCCTGGCCCCCCTATTATTTATCATATACCTCCTTCCCCTTGGCAGCATTTTCCGAAAATTCAATATCGCTTTCCATTGCTTCGCGGATGACACCCAGCTCTAGTTCTCCTGCAAACCCAGCATATCACTCCCTCCCACCTCCGTCACCTCCTGTCTATCTGAAATCAATGACTGGTTTTCTAATAATTTCATGAGGCTTAACAGCGACAAAACAGAAGTTATTCTTTTCAGTACAAAATCAATACAATCCAAAGTTGGCAGTTTTCCCATTCCTGTTGGCCCCTCCATTGTTTTCCCATCCCCTCAGGTCAAGAGTCTGGGTGTCATCCTTGACAGCACTCTATCTTTCCATAAGCATAATAACACAACCCGGTCAGCCTACTTCCATCTGCACAATATCAGTCAACACCGCCCCTCCCTTTTTCCCTCATCCACTTCTATTCTGGTCCAAGTCGAGTCAAGTCAATTTTATGTGTATAGCCCTTAATCACAGACAGTCTCAAAGGGCTTTACATAACCACAATCAACATCCACTGATCTTAACCCCCAGGAGGGCAAGGAAAAACTCAAAACCCCATTGGGGGAAAAGTGAGAAAACTTGAGAAGGGACCACAGATGGGGGGGAAACCCCCTTCCAGGATGACCAGGCTGCTTTGGATGCCAAGTGGGCAACATTTGACACATACAATGATGCTATACAATGTTAGATGAGATAATGTGAGAGTCAATTAAATGAAGTGCTGCAGGAAGATGACTTTAGTGGAGTGGGTCCTCATCCAGGACCGTAATCGCCATGGCAGCATATCCGAGGTTGAGCCTTTGATCTTGAAATAGTCAGTTTGGGGTAAATTCAGAACAGCCACTTCCAAGTGAATCACCATCACCTAATTCCCAAGCCGTGGAATTGGGAACAGAAAAAAAAGAACAGAAATAGTAAACAGGCCAACAAGTAGTTCAACAAAGTGCTGAAATATAGGGAAATCAGAAGAGGTGCTGCATGAAGACGACTTCGGCAGAGAAGGTCCCTCCCCGGTTGGTCAGTGCCGTAATCTTCATAGCAGGTCACCATCACCTAATTCCCAAGCAGGGGAAGAGGGGGCAGAAAAGAGGAGAAGCGGCAGTAAACAGGCCAACAAATAATTAAATTAGATGCTAAAGTATATAAATAAATGTCGCGCTGCAGGAAGACGACATCACTGGAACAGGTGCATGCCCAGTTTGTCAATGCCTTAAACTTCCTAGTGGGTCACCGTCACCTAATCCCCCAGCCGGGGAAAAGGGGGCAGAAAAGAGAAGATAAGAGAAAAAGCGGCAGTAAACAGGCCAACAAATAGTTCAACTAAATGCACAAGAGTATAAATGCGTCTTTAATAGTGTTTTGAACATTTCTACTGAGGTGGCGCCTCTAATACCTGAGGGTAGTACATTCCAAAGCATTGGTGCCCGAATAGAGAACGCTCTAGAACCTGTGGACTTCTTTTTGGCTCGCGGGATCACTAAAAGACCAGCATTTTGTGAGCGAAGGTTTCGGGACGGAACATATGGTACCACGAGGTCAACGAGATAGGAAGGTGCTAAGCCATGCAATATTTTATAGGCAAGTAGCAGAACTTTAAAATCACATCTCAAGTGGACCGGAAGCCAATTCAAATTGGCAAGTATCGGGGTAATATGATCAAACTTTCTCGTTCTAGTCAAGAGTCTAGCTGCTGCATTTTAAACTAACTTTTAATACTAGACATGGGGAGACCCGAGAGCAAAACGTTACAATAGTCGAGGCGAGACGTAACAAACGCATGGATTAAGATTTTTGCATCACAAGTTGATAGAATTGGGCGAATTTTAGCAATGTTACGCAGATGAACAAATGCAGTTCTAGTAATATTTTTAATGTGCATTTGAAACGACATAGTTGTGTCAAATATAAGACCGAGATTTTTTGTTGAATCCTTTTGGGCAATTTATCGATACTCATAGTGGTGTCTTTGAAAAAGGTACAGATGACGCGCTGGTCCAATGATCAGCATCTCGGTTTTATCTGAGTTAAGACGCAAAAAATTGAAAGACATTCATAGTTTAATTTCGGCAAGGCATGCCTCTAATTTATAGCAATCACACGGATTCGTTATATCCAACGGCATGTATAATTGCGTATCATCAGCATAACAATGAAAACTAATGTGATATTTCCGTATAATATCACCAAGCGGTAGCATCTAGTACCAATCCCTGCGGAACTCCGCGTGTGATCTTACAAAGATCAGAAGACGCATTGCCATGAATTACACGGTGCGTCGTCTCCGACAGATACGAATTAATCCAAGAAAGTGCTGAACCTGAAATGCCAACACAAGTTTCAAGGCGTTTTAATAATATGTTATGATCAAGTGTCAAAAGCGGCGCCAAGATCGAGTAAGAGTAATACAGTGAACCCTCGGTTATCGCGGTTAATGGGGACCTCGTAGCGGTCGCTGCTCGGGCCCTAATAATAATTTCTACAAAAACAATAGGGACCTCGCCGCCGTCGCAGCTCGGGCCCTAATAACAATTTCTAGAAAAACAATAGGGACATCGCAGCGGCCACTGCTCGGGCCCTAATAATAATAATAAAAATAATAATGATTTCCACAAAAACAATGGGGACCTCGTAGCGGTCGCTGCTCGGGCCCTAATAATAATTTCTACAAAAACAATAGGGACCTTGCCGCGGTCGCTGCTCGGGCCCCAATAATAATTTCTACACAAAGTCCATTGTGGTGACCCGCCCCCTTTTAAGTAAATTCAAAGTGGCCGACTTCCTGTAAAACCTAGCTCATTGCTCCAAGAGACTTTTTTGTAGGTCTTGGTCTTATACATACAGTGAACCCTCGCTACTTCGCGGTTCACCTTTCGTGGGTTCAGTGCTTCGCGGGTCTAAAAAATATTCGGGGGCATTGTAGTTTCGCCGAGCGGCACGACAGGGCGCTGGAGCGGTTAGACGGCCGGCGTGCGCCGAAGAAGAGCGTGGGCGAAGAGGAGAGTGGACGAAGAAGAGCACGTTCCCCCGGACACGATCGGTGGCGACGTTTCGCGCGGTTCGGACCGTACCAGAGCTCCGGCCGGCGTGCGTGGCAGTTAAGCCGTAGAGGAGCACCTTCCTGTTAAGGATGTTTCTATCAAAACAAGCCTGAACAAATGAATCAACCAGCCAAGATTGTCTGTCATTTACGCGCGGGGCAGCCCTCGAACTCCGAGGCGAAGCCAGCGTGTTCGACTGCACACATGGTTTTTATTTGCATCAGCATAAGCAATTTGAATATGCAATACATACAGAATGGAAAACTTGACATTTGACTCCATCCCACTTGCCCACCCTCTTCCTGCCTATTCTAACGGTTTCAGCTTACAAGACACCTTTTGTTCATACTTCTGCTTATTCTAACAGCAAAAGTTCACTCTGAACTTCATTTGACCTGTGTAGTGTATTTTCACAAGGCTTAACGTGTTGAACTTATTTTATGGCCATGACGATATTGTTGCTTTAGAAATACCAAGCCTTGTGTTGGACCTCCCTAAATGCAGAAGTTACAGCCTTAAGAGGCCTCGGGCCCCAACATTATCTACGAAGGGTTAAAGAGGTCATCAACACCCCAAGGGAGGTGTTTACAGAAAAGGGTTCTGGCGTTGGGGAGTCACATTCGCGAGGAGGCCGTACCTGGCACCCGTAGCTGTCGAAAGTTTAATTAGAGGCCAGAAAGATACGAATGCATGTGCAACAAAGGGGGCCTGTAAGATTAGTTATAGTTTGAAACTTGCTAAGATGACAAACTAAACAACAAAACTAACAGATGAACATACAAACTTAAATTTCTTTAACATATCCCTCCTGTTTATCAAGTTTCAAATCTCATCATCAAAGGCTGTCGCTTGAGGGGGGAGAAAAACTACCCAAAAACTCAAAAATTCTTGGAGAAAAGGGTAGAAACCCATGCCCCGAACGAGAAGCCCAAAAAAATAATAACAATTAAAAGATAATAAAGCAAAGCTAATGCAGTTTTTGGTCCAATACATGTATGTACAAAATAAACCCGGAACATCAAACATTCACAACTGCAACTCTTTTCTGTGATGCAAGTTACATGAATCAGTGACCTTGAGCGTTTTTTCAGAGGCTGCAGGTTTTATTTGATGTGCGTGTAGTCAGCAGTCTGCGCTTGTGCAACTCGTCTGCGTTTGACGTTGTCC
>NW_028283839.1:0-25000 GCF_059441095.1 Idiotropiscis lumnitzeri
AATCCGATTGAAAATTGGCTAGAAAAGACTCAAGACATTGATCTTACTCTATCCCTATTTTTGTGACTTTCCTTCGAAGGGCGTGGCTATTCGGTGCCGCAGAGTCTGATTATTCTCCGTGGCAACAAAAGTTCCTGCAAAATGATTCAGATGATCCATCTTCTCGAAATTTTTCACATTTGAGGATATTCAGGCCCTGAAGACGGCTGCCAACTTATTTTTGATCGCAGTGGTAGCGCCACCAACTGGTTAAAACAAATACAAATTATTTTCGTTGATTTTTTTCTCCGGGCAGGTTAACAAAATCTACCTTATATTTGCTCGGATGAGTGTTTAGGCCTTGAGGATGTCACAATACGAAAGTCTTTCGCCTTCTTCAGAGTGTCACATGATGGTGTCTTGTGACCCGTCTTTATCAGCTGATGTTCCATGAGGGCGTGACTTACCTGTCACAAGAATGAAGGCAAGTCACGCCCCCCGCTGTCCGTTCACTCCGCCAAGATGCTGCTCCAGGTGGTAGAGAGGATGAAGGCTCCCTTGTCTCTGTTCATGGTTTTTATGCCTCGCTTGCAGATCTCAATGGCCTCTCTGATCCAGCGCTGTTGTTTGTTCTCTTCGGTGCGGATGACCCTGCCCTTCTCCCGGTCCATGATGTGGTTTTCCCTTTTGCAGTGGTCAGTGATTGCTGATTTGTAATGTTCATGTTGTGCTTGTTCTTTTACTGCTCTGATTTTTCATTTTTTTGACAGGTAAGTCACACCCTCATGGAACATCAGCTGATAAAGACGGGTCTCAAGACACCATCATGCGACACTCTGAAGAAGGCGAAAGACTCGCCGAAACATGTCAGGTAAAAAATTAACTGTCGCGGTTCTATGAACCGTGTGGGAAGGAAGGAGGACCCAAAGGCGACAGGTGAGGGGGTAACAGGGTTTATTGAAGGCTGGAGTGGGGAGGCGAGCTGGAGAGAGTCCACCACTAGGCAGGCGTCGTCAGGGACAGCGTTGAATGAAGCCGACGGGCAAGTGCCGGGTGGCACGGACGAGGGGGCGGCCGAGCGGGGCGCGCCGGGAGGCGAAGTCGGGCTGGCGTGGTAGCGGGAAGCACGGCGGAGCGGAGAGCGCTGGCGGGATGCTTGCCGGGCAGGATCTCGGAGGCGCTGGCGTGCGGAGCGGGACCAGACGGGTTCAGGTCGGCTAGAGGGGGGAAACGGAAGAGCAGGGGTCAAGCAGGCACGAGAGCACGACGAGTCAGGCGATCGGGAAACAGGACGAGACATGAGCCAGTACCACGTGAGGTGACGAGATAATCCGGCGTCGGACTCCTGGCGTGGCTGGTTCTTAAGCCGGCGCTGATTGCCGGCAACGAGCTGCAGGTGCGCCGGAGCCGACGCCCACTTTCTCCGGAGGAGGGCCTGGCTGGGTGGATCGCGAATCTGTAAACAAGCAGAACTGCCACGCCCTCCTCCCCGACCCGAACCGTCACAGTACCCCCCCCCTAACGGACGCCTCCTGGCGTCCTACCCGGCTTGTCCGGGTGAAGTGCGTAGAACTCCCTGATGGGGGCGTCGGTCAAAAACAGTTTTCGGGAGATCCAGGAGCGCTCCTCCGGACCGTAGCCCTCCCAGTCCACAAGGTACTGGTAGCCCCGGCCCCGGCGCCGCACGTCCAGGACTTTTGCCACCGTGTAAGCCGGGTGGTCGTCTATTATCATGGGGGGTGGGGGGGGTAAAGCCGGAGGGCTCAGAGGGCTGGAGGATACCGGTTTGAGGAGGGAGACATGGAATGTAGGGTGAATTTTCAGGGAGTCGGGAAGCTTGAGTCGAACAGAGCACGGGTTAATGATTCTCTCGACGGGAAAAGGACCGATAAAGCGAGGGGCCAGCTTACGAGACTCGACTTGGAGGGGAAGGTCGCGTGAGGAGAGCCACACCATCTGGCCAGGCACGTAGTCCGGGGCTGGGGACCGGTGGCGATCAGCCAGTCGTTTGGTCCTCTGGGCTGTTCGGATGAGGGCGGCCCTCGCCTCGGCCCACACCCCCCGGATCCGGCGGAGGTGCTCCTCAACGGATGGAATGGCCACGGTATGCTCCTGGTCTTTGAAGAGAGGTGGTTGGTAACCAAAACAAACCATGAAGGGAGACATACCTGTGGCCGTGGTGGAGAGGGAGTTATGGGCGTACTCGACCCAGGGTAGTGCGTCGCTCCAGGAGTCCGGGTTGCGGGCCACCACGCATCGGAGGGCGGCTTCCAGGTCCTGGTTGGCCCGCTCCGTCTGGCCGTTGGATTGGGGGTGGTAGCCCGAGGAGAGACTGGCGGTGGCCCCGACTGCCTTGCAGAATTCCTGCCAAACTTGTGAAGCGAACTGGGGGCCCCGGTCGGACACGATGTCCTCCGGGATGCCGTGGGGTCGGAAAACGTGTTGGGTGATGAGTTTGGCGGTCTCAAGCGCGGTGGGCAGCTTGGGCTGGGGGACGTAGTGGACGCACTTGGAAAACCTGTCGACCAGGGTGAGGATGACTGTGTGTCCGTTGGACGGAGGGAGGCCGGTGACAAAGTCTAGGGCGATGTGCGACCAGGGACGACTTGGGATAGGCAGGGGCTGGAGGAGGCCGGCGGGGACCGCGTGGGAGGCCTTTCCGCGGGCGCAGACGGAGCAGGCTCGCACGAATTCCCGGGTATCCTTTGCCATCCGGGGCCACCAGAAACGCTGCTGGAGGAAGCGGAGAGTGCGTGCCACCCCCGGGTGGCAGGTGAGTGTGGATGAGTGCCCCCATTGCAGTACCTGTGACCGCACGGTGTCGGGAACGAACAAGCGGTCGGAAGGGACTGGGCGCGGGTCCGGTTGCTGCTCCTGAGCGTTGCGGACGACCTGCTCGATGTCCCAGGTGGCCGCTCCCAGTAGACAGGCCGAGGGAAGAATGGGCTCCGGAGCGTCAGGGCTGGCGGGGGGCGAGAACTGACGTGAGAGGGCGTCCGCCTTCCCATTGTTCGAGCCGGGGCGGAAGGAGAGGGTAAAGTTAAAACGGCTCAAGAACAAGTTCCAGCGTGCCTGGCGGGGGTTGAGTCTCTTGGCGGACTGCAGGTATGCCAGGTTCTTGTGGTCGGTCCAGACCAAGAAGGGGGTCGAGGTGCCCTCGAGCCAGTGCCGCCACTCCTGGAGAGCCCATACCACCGCGAGGAGTTCTCGGTTGCCCACGTCGTAGTTTCGCTCGGCGGGGGATAGGCGCCTGGAAAAAAAGGCACACGGATGGACTACCTGGGTACCGGGATCCCGCTGGGAGAGGACGGCCCCCGCCCCTGTGTCGGAGGCGTCCACCTCCACGATGAACTGGAGAGCGGGGTCTGGGTGCCGGAGTACGGGGGCGCTGGTGAAGGCCTTCTTCAGGTGGGTGAAGGCCTGGGCGGCCGCCGGGGTCCACTGGAATGTGGTGGCTGTGGACGTAAGCGCGGTGAGTGGACTGGCGACCTTACTGTAGTCCCGGATGAAACGGCGGTAGAAATTTGCGAATCCGAGAAAACGTTGAAGCTCCTTCCGGGTGGTGGGCTGGGGCCACTCCGCCACGGCCTGGATCTTGGCCGGGTCGGGACGAAGTTGCCCCCGGGCGATGATATAGCCCAGGAAGGGCACCGAAGGGACGTGGAACTCGCATTTCTCGGGCTTCACGTAGAGGCGGTTCTCCAGGAGGCGCTGGAGGACCAGTCGGACATGCCGGCGGTGATCTGCGAGAGAGCGGGAGAATATGAGGATGTCGTCGAGATATATGAACACGAACCGGTTGAGCATGTCGCGGAAAACGTCTGTCATGAGGGCCTGGAAGACGGCGGGGGCGTTGGTAAGTCCGAAAGGCATCACCAGATACTCGAAGTGCCCCAATGGTGTGTTGAACGCCGTCTTCCACTCGTCCCCCTCCCTGATGCGGACCAGGTGGTACGCATTTCGTAAGTCCAACTTTGAGAAAATCTGGGCCTCACATAGAGGTTCGAACGACGGGTCGATGAGGGGGAGCGAAGACTTGTTTTTGACAGTTATCTGGTTTAGGGGTTTGAAGTCGATGCAGGGGCGGAGCGAGGCGTCCTTCTTTTTCACAAAAAAGAAGCCCGCGCCCAGAGGAGAAGACGAGGGGCGGATGAGACCGGTCGCAAGCGACTCACGGATGTACGTCTCCATGGACTCCTTCTCTGGCCTGGAGATGTTGTATAGGCGGGTGTTGGGCAGGGGGGCCCCCGGGAGGAGGTCGATGGCGCAGTCGTACGGACGATGGGGGGGAAGGGTACGGGCAAGGTCCTTGCTGAAGACCTGCGCCAGGTCGTGGTAGTCCGGGGGGACGGAGGAGACGTCAGGTGGAGGGGGGGGGGGGGAGCGTAGAGGAAGGGGCCGGATCCGCTGAACGCAGGCAGTGGGAGTGGCAGAACTCACTCCATCCGGTCAGCACGCACCTCCTCCAATCGATGGCGGGGTTGTGGGTCTGGAGCCAGGGGAAACCTAAGACCAGGGGGACCTGGGGAGAGTGGATCAGAAAAAATCTGATGGACTCCCGGTGATTACCCGAGACGATGAGGGTCAGGGGAGCGGTCTGTTGGGAGACCCGGGCGATGAGATGCCCGTCCAGCGCGACCACCCTTCGGGGGGACAGAATGGGTTCCATGGTGATGCCGAGCTGGCGGGCAAGGGTCAGGTCCAAGAAGCTGCCGTCGGCCCCCGAGTCGACCAGCGCGGTGACCGAGCGGGGGGTGTGTTGACCCAGCAGCCGGGCGGAGATGGACATCCGGGAAGAAGAGCCAGAAGCGGATACCAGCAGGCTCGGCGTTGGGCTCTCCCTCAGCGACGAGCCTGCTCTTTTGGTTTACTGGGACAGTGGATCAAGAAGTGGCCGGGGAGGCCGCAATACAGGCAGAGCTGATGGGACCGACGGCGCTGGCGCTCCAGAGGGTCCAGAGTAGTTCTTCCTACCTGCATAGGCTCCTCCGCGCCGGTGGATAGCTGAACTGGCGATGGCGAGCGAACCTCGGGTCGGGGAATGGCTGCCCGGGCGGCGACTCTGGAGGGGCGTCGGAACCGATCGGCCTGCCGGTCCCGCAAACGGTGGTCCACCTTGATGGCCAGGGCGATTAATTCTTCAAGAGTCGTGGTTTCGTCACGGATCGCCAGCTCGTCCTTGAGGGCGTCGGTCAGCCCGTTGAGAAACGCCTCGCGGAGAGCCGGCTCGTTCCAACGGCTCTCGTGGGCCAGGATGCGGAATTCCACCGAGAAGTCGGCCGCGGAGCGGGAACCCTGTCGGAGGGAGAGGAGCCGGCGGGACGCCTCGCGCCCCTGCACCGGGTGGTCGAAGACACGGCGTAACTCCTGGCTGAAATCCGCGTAAGTAGACATCACCGGTGACGCCGCCTCCCACAATGCGGTTGCCCACTTGGCGGCGCGGCCGCGAAGCAAGTTGATGGTATAGGCGATCCTGGCCCGCTCGGTAGCGTAACTGTGGGGCTGAAGGTCGAAAACCAGGGAGGTGCTGAGCAAGAATTGGCTACACGAGCCCAAGTCCCCGGAGTAGGGTTCGGGAGTAGGAACGTGGGGCTCTCGACCGCCCGCATAATGCAATGCGGCGGCCGGGGGAGCCAGGGTCGCGTCCCTGGGGAGGTTGGGGGGGGGAGCGAGTGAACCCACCTGGTTAGAGAGGTGCGAGAGCTGGTGTTGGATGGCCTGGAGGGAGCCCGGAACTTCCTGCAGCATCCGATCATGGCGCTCGAGCACGCTGCCCTGGTGGGCAAGCGCTTCTCCCAGGGGGTCCGTGGTCGCGGGGTCCATTAACTTGGCCGGATTATTCTGTCGCGGTTCTATGAACCGTGTGGGAAGGAAGGAGGACCCAAAGGCGACAGGTGAGGGGGTAACAGGGTTTATTGAAGGCTGGAGTGGGGAGGCGAGCTGGAGAGAGTCCACCACTAGGCAGGCGTCGTCAGGGACAGCGTTGAATGAAGCCGACGGGCAAGTGCCGGGTGGCACGGACGAGGGGGCGGCCGAGCGGGGCGCGCCGGGAGGCGAAGTCGGGCTGGCGTGGTAGCGGGAAGCACGGCGGAGCGGAGAGCGCTGGCGGGATGCTTGCCGGGCAGGATCTCGGAGGCGCTGGCGTGCGGAGCGGGACCAGACGGGTTCAGGTCGGCTAGAGGGGGGAAACGGAAGAGCAGGGGTCAAGCAGGCACGAGAGCACGACGAGTCAGGCGATCGGGAAACAGGACGAGACATGAGCCAGTACCAAGTGAGGTGACGAGATAATCCGGCGTCGGACTCCTGGCGTGGCTGGTTCTTAAGCCGGCGCTGATTGCCGGCAACGAGCTGCAGGTGCGCCGGAGCCGACGCCCACTTTCTCCGGAGGAGGGCCTGGCTGGGTGGATCGCGAATCTGTAAACAAGCAGAACTGCCACGCCCTCCTCCCCGACCCGAACCGTCACATTAACCTAAAACATAATTGTCTGCTTTTAATGAATCAGTCAAATATCAATAATAAGAAGACAAAATGAACCTAATACAAATAAATGAATGCTTAATAACTCCCCTGCACATGCTCCTGAAAATCCAAACCTTCACCTGTAAATAAAACGTCCCGACCTGAAGACATCTTAATGTTATTATTTTGTTATACACACAGCGCCGCCAAGTGGAATCAAAAATGTGTTTTTATTTTAATTTTCACATCCTGCACGGTGCCCTTTTGACGAATCCGACTGAAAATTAGTCAGAAAAGACTCAAGACAATGATCTTACTCTCTGCCGAATTTTGTGACGTTTTGGCAAAAAAAAAAAAAGGCTATTACGGTGCTGAAAAGTCAGATTGTACTCTGTGGCAACAAAAGCTCCGGCAACATGACTCAGATGATCCTATCTTCTCGAAGTTGTACACATTTGAGGATACTTCAGCCCTGAAGACATCTACCAACTTATTTTTCATCGTAGTAGTAGCGCCACCAACTGGTAAAAGCTAATACAAGTTATTTTCTTGGATGTTTTTCTCCGTGCAACTCAACAAGGCCGCCCTCATATATGCTCGGATGACTGTTTCGGCCATGAGGATGTCACAATACGAAATTCGTCCTTTTTCGTGTAAAGTTGTGGGAGTGGCATTGCACTGTTCGGCAATAAAACAACGCTGATTATGAGGTTCTAAATATGAACGACAACTCGTGAAACTTTACACACACATCAGGCCGAGCAAATTTATCAATATTTTATACGTTAGTTGTGCAGCTTTTTTGAAATGGCTCGCCATGGCCCTCGAGAAAAGTTAAAAAAAGAATAGAATAGAAATAGAAATCCCTTTATTGTCATTGTACTCAAGTGTGCAACGAGATTAGAGGGCTCCCCTCTCCAGTGCAATACAACAATAATACAGACAATATATAAATTAGATAAATAAATAAGACAGTGCAATGGAATTCAGTACTGAATAGGGCATATAGAAACACATCACAATGCTGTTTTGCAAGGTTAGGGTGGTCTCGTGTGTGTGTGAGAGTTCAGTATGGAGATGGCTCTCGGAAAGAAACTGTTTCTCAGTCTATTGGTCCTTGATTTGATGCATCTGTAGCGCCTGCCAGAGGGCAACCGGTCGAACAGGTGTGAGTTTGGGTGGGTATTGTCTTTGACGATGTTGAGAGCCCTTCTGAGGCACCGGGCGGTGTAGATGTCCGACAGCGAGGGGAGAGGGCAGCCAAT
The DNA here is from genome assembly GCF_059441095.1 of Idiotropiscis lumnitzeri. Classification (NCBI taxonomy): domain Eukaryota; kingdom Metazoa; phylum Chordata; class Actinopteri; order Syngnathiformes; family Syngnathidae; genus Idiotropiscis; species Idiotropiscis lumnitzeri. The sequence continues at coordinate 7,705 of NW_028283839.1, forward strand.
AATCCTTTGCGCTGTTTTGACTGTCCTCTGGAGCCTCACTCTGTCCGCCTCAGTGCAGCCGCTGTACCAGGTGGAGACACAGTACGTCAGCAGGCTCTCGATGGACGAGTGGTAGAAGGCCAGCAGCAGCTTCCTGTCCAGGTTGAATTTCCTGAGGACTCTCAGGAAGTGCAGACGTTGGCGGACCTTCTTTACCACTGCTGTGGTGTTGTGACTCCAAGAAAGGTCATCGGAGATCTGTACTCCCAGGAACTTGAACGTGTGGACCCTCTCCACACACACGCCTTCGATGCAGAGGGGGGGCGGCAGCGTCTTGTTCCTCCTGAAGTCGACGACAATCTCCTTTGTTTTAGCAGAGTTAAGGTGCAGTCTGTTGTCCTTGCACCAAGTTGTCAGTCTCCCTACCTCCTCTCTGTAGGCTGTCTCGTCACCTTCCGAGATCAGACCGACCACTGTCGTGTCGTCAGCAAACTTGACGATGGTGTTGTTGCCGTGGGCCGGGCTGCAGTCGTAGGTGTAGAGGGCGTACAGGAGAGGGCTCAGCACGCATCCTTGGGGGGAACCGGTGCTCACCATGAGGGTGGAGGACGTGTAGGGGCCGAGCAACACAGTCTGGGGTCTGTTGGTCAGAAAGTCCTTAATCCAGATGTGTGTGAGGGCAGGGAGGCCGAGAGTGTCCAGTTTGGCGACGAGGATGTCTGGGATGATCGTGTTGAATGCCGAGCTGTAGTCCACAAAGAGCATCCTTGCATAGCTCCGCTGTTGTTCCAGGTGGCCCAGCACAACATGCAGAGCAGCCCTGGTTGAGTGTTTCACCTCGCTTTTTGTAAATTTTATGGAGTACAGTGAACCCTCGGTTATCGCGGTTAATGGGGACCGAGACCACCCGCGAAAACTGAAAATCCGCGAAGTAGCGGCGCACCTTCAAAAATGCTTAAAAAAAAAATACAATATATATATATATATATATATATACGGGGAGAGAGAGAGTGAAATTCATGTTATAACAAAAAAAACAAATTATTATTAAAACGTATTATTTTTTTATTCCCCAGCCATTCTTTTTGTATTTATTTAATTACTCCGACTTTTACCTGCTGGTACGCCGTCCGGTGTGCCCTCTGCAATGAAAGGTGCCATTCTTTATTTATTTATTTATTTATTCATTTATTCATTCATAACTGACAGCTTCGCGCTCCGCTCGTGCCCGGGCGGAAGAGGTGCTCCAATTCGGCTTAACTGTGACACACGCCCACCCTCCTCCCCCGGAGCTTCCATTCGGTTAAACTTAGGGGCCGCTTGGCACCGCCCGTGCCCGGGGAAGGTGCTCCTCTTCGGCTTACTGTGTCGCGAGCATGCCCTCCTCCTCCGGAGCTTCCATTCGGTTAAACTTAGGGGCCGCTTGGAACCGCCCGTGCCCGGGGAAGGTGCTCCTCTTCGGCTTACTGTGACGCGAGCATGCCCTCCTCCTCCGGAGCTTCCATTCCATTAAACTTAGGGGCCGCTTGGCACCGCCCGTGCCTGGGGAAGGTGCTCCTCTACGGCTTAACTGCCACGCACGCCGGCCGGAGCTCTGGTACGGTCCGAACCGCGCGAAACGTCGCCACCGATCGTGTCCGGGGGAACATGCTCTTCTTCGTCCACTCTCCTCTTCGCCCACGCTCTTCTTCGGCGCACGCCGGCCGTCTAACCGCTCCAGCGCCCCGTCGTGCCGCTCGGCGAAACTACAATGCCCCCGAATATTTTTTATACCCGCGAAGCACTGAACCCGCGAAAGGTGAACTGCGAAGTAGCGAGGGTTCACTGTATGTATAAGACCAAGACCTACAAAAAAGTCTCTTGGAGCAATGAGCTAGGTTTTACAGGAAGTCGGCCATTTTGAATTTACTTAAAAGGGGCGGGTCACCACAATGGACTTTGTGTAGAAATTATTATTGGGGCCCGAGCAGCGACCGCGGCGAGGTCCCTATTGTTTATGGAGAAATTATTATTAGGGCCCGAGCAGCGACCGCTACGAGGTCCCCATTGTTTTTGTGGAAATTATTATTATTATTATTATTAGGGCCCGAGCAGTGACCGCTGCGAGGTCCCTATTGTTTTTCTAGAAATTGTTATTAGGGCCCGAGCTGCGACGGCTGCGAGGTCCCTATTGTTTTTGTAGAAAATATTATTACTTTTATTATTATTATTATTAGGGCCTGAGCAGCGACCGCTGCGAAGTCCCTGTTGTTTTTGTAGAAATTATTATTATTATTATTTTTCCGATTGTTCGATCGCATTTTTGACCCCCGAAACATGCACAAAAACTCACCAAACTTGGCAGTCTCATCGGGCATGGCGAGAAATTTGATATTTTAACATCTAATATGAACAGGAAGTGAGTTATGAATTTTTGAAAGTCCGACTTTTGCCCTTTTTTGCATGTTTACAGGGGTCATTCTTTTGCACCCTGATCCTAAAGGCTTCATCTGATTGCCTTAAAATTCTGTCTGTAGCATCTTAAGACCTGGGACAAACACTGGGGCTAAAATCTTTTGTTTCCGAAATACGATATGACGGGGGCGGGGCTTCAAAGTTTTCACTTAAGATTTCCTTCGCCGCAATGGACAAAATGCTTAATAACTCTCCTGCACATGCTGCTAAAAATCCAAAACTTCACATGTACATAAAGAGTCGGTACCTGAAGACATCTATATGTTTATATTCTGTTATACACCTTGCGCCAATCAATATCATTTTTTACATTTTGACGTACTGCACGGTGCCCTTTTAACGAATCCGATTGAAAATTGGCTAGAAAAGACTCAAGACATTGATCTTACTCTATCCCTATTTTTGTGACTTTCCTTCGAAGGGCGTGGCTATTGCGGTGCCGCAGAGTCTGATTATTCTCCGTGGCAACAAAAGTTCCTGCAAAATGATTCAGATGATCAATCTTCTCGAAAATTTTCACATTTGAGGATATTCAGGCCCTGAAGACGGCTGCCAACTTCTTTTTGATCGCAGTGGTAGCGCCACCAACTGGTTAAAACAAATACAAATTATTTTCGTTGATGTTTTTCTCCGGGCAGGTTCACAAAATCTACCTTATATTTGCTCGGATGAGTGTTTAGGACTTGAGGATGTCACAATACGAAAGTCTTTCGCCTTCTTCAGAGTGTCACATGATGGTGTCTTGTGACCTGTCTTTATCAGCTGATGTTCCATGAGGGCGTGACTTACCTGTCACAAGAATGAAGGCAAGTCACACCCCCCGTTTTCCGTTCACTCCGCCAAGATGCTGCTCCAGGTGGTAGAGAGGATGAAGGCTCCCTTGTCTCTGTTCATGGTTTTTATGCCTCGCTTGCAGATCTCAATGGCCTCTCTGATCCAGCGCTGTTGTTTGTTCTCTTCGGTGCGGATGACCCTGCCCTTCACCCGGTCCATGATGTGGTTTTCCCTTTTGCAGTGGTCAGTGATTGCTGATTTGTAATGTTCATGTTGTGCTTGTTCTTTTACTGCTCTGATTTTTCATTTTTTTGACAGGTAAGTCACACCCTCATGGAACATCAGCTGATAAAGACGGACGGGTCTCAAGACACCATCATGCGACACTCTGAAGAAGGCGAAAGACTCGCCGAAACATGTCAGGTAAAAAAATTAACCTAAAACATAATTGTCTGCTTTTAATGAATCAGTCAAATATCAATAATAAGAAGACAAAATGAACCTAATACAAATAAATGAATGCTTAATAACTCCCCTGCACATGCTCCTAAAAATCCAAACCTTCACCTGTAAATAAAACGTCCCGACCTGAAGACATCTTAATGTTATTATTTTGTTATACACACAGCGCCGCCAAGTGGAATCAAAAATGTGTTTTTATTTTAATTTTCACATCCTGCACGGTGCCCTTTTGACAAATCCGACTGAAAATTAGTCAGAAAAGACTCAAGACAATGATCTTTCTCTCTGCCGAATTTTGTGACGTTTTGGCAAAAGGCGTGGCTATTACGGTGCTGAAAAGTCAGATTGTACTCTGTGGCAACAAAAGCTCCGGCAACATGACTCAGATGATCCTATCTTCTCGAAGTTGTACACATTTGAGGATACTTCAGCCCTGAAGACATCTACCAACTTATTTTTCATCGTAGTAGTAGCGCCACCAACTGGTAAAAGCTAATACAAGTTATTTTCTTGGATGTTTTTCTCCGTGCAACTCAACAAGGCCGCCCTCATATATGCTCGGATGACTGTTTCGGCCATGAGGATGTCACAATACGAAATTCGTCCTTTTTCGTGTAAAGTTGTGGGAGTGGCATTGCACTGTTCGGCAATAAAACAACGCTGATTATGAGGTTCTAAATATGAACGACAACTCGTGAAACTTTACACACACATCAGGCCGAGCAAATTTATCAATATTTTATACGTTAGTTGTGCAGCTTTTTTGAAATGGCTCGCCATGGCCCTCGAGAAATGTTAAAAAAAGCAGCCCTGGTTGAGTGTTTCACCTCGCTTTTTGTAAATTTTATGGAGTACAGTGAACCCTCGGTAATCGCGGTTAATGGGGACAGAGACCACCCGCGAAAACTGAAAATCCGCGAAGTAGCGGCGCACCTTCAAAAATGCTTAAAAAAATATACAATATATATAATATATATATATATATATATATATACGGGGAGAGAGAGAGTGAAATTCATGTTATAACAAAAAAACCACATTATTATTAAAACGTATTATTTTTTTATTCCCCAGCCATTCTTTTTGTATTTATTTAATTACTCCGACTTTTATCTGCTGGTACGCCGTCCGGTGTGCCCTGTGAAATGAAAGGTGGCATTCTTTATTCATTTATTTATTTATTCTTTTATACATTCATAACTGACAGCTTCGCGCTCCGCTCGTGCCCGGGCGGAAGAGGTGCTCCAATTCGGCTTAACTGTGACACACACCCGCCCTCCTCCCCCGGAGCTTCCATTCGGTTAAACTTAGGGGCCGCTTGGCACCGCCCGTGCCCGGGGAAGGTGCTCCTCTTCGGCTTACTGTGACGCGAGCATGCCCTCCTCCTCCGGAGCTTCCATTCGGTTAAACTTAGGGGCCGCTTGGAATCGCCCGTGCCCGGGGAAGGTGCTCCTCTTCGGCTTACTGTGACGCGAGCATGCCCTCCTCCTCCTCCGGAACTTCCATTCGGTTAAACTTAGGGGCCGCTTGGCACCGCCCGTGCCCGGGGAAGGTTCTCCTCTACGGCTTACGGTATATTCCAAGATGGCGGCGCGCATGGACGCAGCGGCTAACAGCTCCCCCTCACAGTGCTCCTTTTTACTTTTTATTAGTGTTTGCTTGCTCTTATTGGCATCAACTGAGGCACAACATCGATATACCCGCCAAGACATCGTGAACATTGGATATCGATGCGAAATAACCATCACAGAGGAATTTTGCTATGATCGCAAAATTCCGAACGAACTGGCGAGGCTGCCCGGCTCACCATGGCTGGTCATCGGGGCCGGGAGGCGGCGCAGGCGACGCAGAGAGAGGAAGCAGAAGCGAGGCTGCAGGTCCGGTGTCTTGCAACGGCTGCGACGGCAGCCCCATAGGCAACCACTACCGAGTCTGCACCTCACCAACGCCAGATCCGTGGTCCACAAAATCGACGACCTGGGATTACAAATCCTGGGAAACCGCTATGTGCGCGATAGCAGTGTGATCGTCGTCACGGAAACCTGGCTGCACGCAGACGTCCCCGACGCTAGCATCCAGCTGGCCGGGCGCTCGCTACATCGCGCGGATCGGACGAGGGACACCGGTAAGAGGAGGGGCGGGGGGCTCTGTGTTTACGTGCATGAGAACTGGTGCGGCGATAGCACGATCGTCGAGAAGCACTCTTCCCCCGACATCGAGTTCATGTCCGTTAAATGCCGGCCTTATTTTCTCCCGAGGGAGCTAACGGTAGTGATTGTCACAGCTGTTTACATCCCTCCCGACGCTAGCACTAGCACGGCGCTCTCGCTACTCGCGTGCGTCATCAATAAACATCAGCGGGCCCACCCTGATGGCGTTCACGTAGTAGCGGGAGACTTTAATAAGGCCAATTTAAAGACTGTACTCCCAGAGTTTCACCAGCATGTCAAGTGCCCAACGAGGGGAGACAACACTCTCGACCATGTGTACTCGAACATCAAGCACGCATACAGAGCCCTCCCACTCGCCCCTCTCGGCCAGTCAGACCACCTGTCCTTGCAGCTCGCACCTGCGTACACCCCTCTCAGGCGCAGATTCAGGCCTACCACAAAGACTGTGAAAACCTGGCGTGACGACGCCATGAGTGAATTACAGGACTGCTTTCATGACACAAACTGGGACCTCTTTGATCATCAGGACCTTGATGTCTACACGCATTGTGTACTGGACTACATCAAGTTCTGCATGGAAACTGTGTCCCAACATAAGACTATACGGACCTTTCCAAATGCGAAGCCCTGGATGTCCAGCAGGGTTCGCTCTCTCCTCAAGGCCCGTGACGCTGCCTTCAGGTCAGGCGACAAAGCCCAGTACAGGGTGGCTCGTGCTGACCTGAGCAAAGGCATCAAGCTAGCCAAGGCAACCTACAAGGGGAGGCTGGAGGCCCACCTTGCCAGTAACAGGCCACGGGAGGTGTGGCAGGGTCTACGGAGCATCACCAACTTCCGTGGCAGCAGCACGACCTCTGTAGACCCGAGTGCATCGCTGGCAGAGGAGCTTAACTGCTTCTTCGCTCGCTTTGACTCGCCCCAACCGTCACACCCCCGCACTTCAAGCTCCAACTCCCCCCCACTCATCGTAGAGGAACACGATGTGAGGCGCGCGCTCCTGGCGGTCAACCCCAGGAAAGCTACTGGACCTGACGGAATACCAGGCAAGGTCCTCAGAGCATGTGCCCACCAACTGTCACATGTTTTCTGCAGGATCTTCAACCGCTCCCTGGCTCAGGCAGTCATCCCCTCCTGCTTGAAAACTTCCACCATTATTCCTGTCCCCAAAAAGTCACCAGCCGTCCACCTGAATGACTACCGTCCTGTTGCTCTCACACCAGTCATTATGAAGTGCTTCGAGAGGCTGGTTCTCCAGCACATCAGGGACTGCCTTCCTCCCACTCTGGACCCCTACCAGTTTGCATACCGGGCTAACAGATCCACTGAGGACGCCATCGACACTGCTCTGCATGTTGTGCTGGGCCACCTGGAACGACAGCAGAGCTATGCAAGGATGCTCTTTGTGGACTACAGCTCGGCATTCAACACGATCATCCCAGACATCCTCGTCGCCAAACTGGACACTCTCGGCCTCCCTGCCCTCACACGCATCTGGATTAAGGACTTTCTGACCAACAGACCCCAGACTGTGTTGCTCGGCCCCTACACGTCCTCCACCCTCATGCTGAGCACCGGTTCCCCCCAAGGATGCGTGCTGAGCCCTCTCCTGTACGCCCTCTACACCTACGACTGCAGCCCGGCCCACGGCAACAACACCATCGTCAAGTTTGCTGACGACACGACAGTGGTCGGTCTGATCTCGGAAGGTGACGAGACAGCCTACAGAGAGGAGGTAGGGAGACTGACAACTTGGTGCAAGGACAACAGACTGCACCTTAACTCTGCTAAAACAAAGGAGATTGTCGTCGACTTCAGGAGGAACAAGACGCTGCCGCCCCCCCTCTGCATCGAAGGCGTGTGTGTGGAGAGGGTCCACACGTTCAAGTTCCTGGGAGTACAGATCTCCGATGACCTTTCTTGGAGTCACAACACCACAGCAGTGGTAAAGAAGGTCCGCCAACGTCTGCACTTCCTGAGAGTCCTCAGGAAATTCAACCTGGACAGGAAGCTGCTGCTGGCCTTCTACCACTCGTCCATCGAGAGCCTGCTGACGTACTGTGTCTCCACCTGGTACAGCGGCTGCACTGAGGCGGACAGAGTGAGGCTCCAGAGGACAGTCAAAACAGCGCAAAGGATTATTGGCTGCCCTCTCCCCCCACTGTCGGACATCTACACCGCCCGGTGCCTCAGAAGGGCTCTCAACATCGTCAATGACAATACCCACCCAAACTCACACCTGTTCGACCTGTTGCCCTCTGGCAGGCGCTACAGATGCATCAAATCAAGGACCAATAGACTGAGAAACAGTTTCTTTCCGAGAGCCATCTCCATACTGAACTCTCACACACACACGAGACCACCCTAACCTCGCAAAACAGCATTGTGATGTGTTTCTATATGCCCTATTCAGTACTGAATTCCATTGCACTGTCTTCTTTATTTATCTAATTTATATATTTGTCTGTATTATTGTTGTATTGCACTGGAGAGGGGAGCCCTCTAATCTCGTTGCACACTTGAGTACAATGACAATAAAGGGATTTCTATTTCTATTCCTATTCTATTCTTAACTGCCACGCACGCCGGCCGGAGCTCTGGTACTGTCCGAACCGCGCGAAACGTCGCCACCGATCGTGTCCGGGGGAACGTGCTCTTCTTCGTCCACTCTCCTCTTCGCCCACGCTCTTCTTCGGCGCACACCGGCCGTCTAACCGCTCCAGCGCCCCGTCGTGCCGCTCGGCGAAACTACAATGCCCCCGAATATTTTTTAGACCCGCGAAGCACTGAACCCGCGAAAGGTGAACCGCCAAGTAGCGAGGGTTCACTGTATGTATAAGACCAAGACCTACAAAAAAGTCTCTTGGAGCAATGAGCTAGGTTTTACAGGAAGTCGGCCATTTTGAATTTACTTAAAAGGGGGCGGGTCACCACAATGGACTTTGTGTAGAAATTATAATTGGGGCCCGAGCAGCGACCGCGGCGAGCTCCCTATTGTTTTTGTAGAAATTATTATTAGGGCCCGAGCAGCGACCGCTACGAGGTCCCCATTGTTTTTGTGGAAATTATTATTATTATTATTATTAGGGCCCGAGCAGTGACCGCTGCGAGGTCCCTATTGTTTTTCTAGAAATTGTTATTAGGGCCCGAGCTGCGACGGCTGCGAGGTCCCTATTGTTTTTGTAGAAAATATTATTACTTTTATTATTATTATTATTATTATTATTAGGGCCTGAGCAGCGACCGCTGCGAAGTCCCTGTTGTTTTTGTAGAAATTATTATTATTATTATTTTTCCGATTGTTCGATCGCATTTTTGACCCCCGAAACATGCACAAAAACTCACCAAACTTGGCAGTCTCATCGGGCATGGCGAGAAATTTGATATTTTAACGTCTAATATGAACAGGAAGTGAGTTATGAATTTTTGAAAGTCCGACTTTTGCCCTTTTTTGCATGTTTACAGGGGTCATTCTTTTGCACCCTGATCCTAAAGGCTTCATCTGATTGCCTTAAAATTCTGTCTGTAGCATCTTAAGACCTGGGACAAACACTGGGGCTAAAATCTTTTGTTTCCGAAATACGATATGACGGGGGCGGGACTTCAAAGTTTTCACTTAAGATTTCCTTCGCCGCAATGGACAAAATGCTTAATAACTCTCCTGCACATGCTGCTAAAAATCCAAAACTTCACATGTACATAAAGAGTCGGTACCTGAAGACATCTATATGTTTATATTCTGTTATACACCTTGCGCCAATCAATATCATTTTTTACATTTTGACGTACTGCACGGTGCCCTTTTAACGAATCCGATTGAAAATTGGCTAGAAAAGACTCAAGACATTGATCTTACTCTATCCCTATTTTTGTGACTTTCCTTCGAAGGGCGTGGCTATTGCGGTGCCGCAGAGTCTGATTATTCTCCGTGGCAACAAAAGTTCCTGCAAAATGATTCAGATGATCAATCTTCTCGAAAATTTTCACATTTGAGGATATTCAGGCCCTGAAGACGGCTGCCAACTTCTTTTTGATCGCAGTGGTAGCGCCACCAACTGGTTAAAACAAATACAAATTATTTTCGTTGATGTTTTTCTCCGGGCAGGTTCACAAAATCTACCTTATATTTGCTCAGATGAGTGTTTTGGACTTGAGGATGTCACAATACGAAAGTCTTTCGCCTTCTTCAGAGTGTCACATGATGGTGTCTTGTGACCTGTCTTTATCAGCTGATGTTCCATGAGGGCGTGACTTACCTGTCACAAGAATGAAGGCAAGTCACACCCCCCGTTTTCCGTTCACTCCGCCAAGATGCTGCTCCAGGTGGTAGAGAGGATGAAGGCTCCCTTGTCTCTGTTCATGGTTTTTATGCCTCGCTTGCAGATCTCAATGGCCTCTCTGATCCAGCGCTGTTGTTTGTTCTCTTCGGTGCGGATGACCCTGCCCTTCACCCGGTCCATGATGTGGTTTTCCCTTTTGCAGTGGTCAGTGATTGCTGATTTGTAATGTTCATGTTGTGCTTGTTCTTTTACTGCTCTGATTTTTCATTTTTTTGACAGGTAAGTCACACCCTCATGGAACATCAGCTGATAAAGACGGACGGGTCTCAAGACACCATCATGCGACACTCTGAAGAAGGCGAAAGACTCGCCGAAACATGTCAGGTAAAAAATTAACCTAAAACATAATTGTCTGCTTTTAATGAATCAGTCAAATATCAATAATAAGAAGACAAAATGAACCTAATACAAATAAATGAATGCTTAATAACTCCCCTGCACATGCTCCTAAAAATCCAAACCTTCACCTGTAAATAAAACGTCCCGACCTGAAGACATCTTAATGTTATTATTTTGTTATACACACAGCGCCGCCAAGTGGAATCAAAAATGTGTTTTTATTTTAATTTTCACGTACTGCACGGTGCCCTTTTGACGAATCCGACTGAAAATTAGTCAGAAAAGACTCAAGACAATGATCTTACTCTCTGCCGAATTTTGTGACGTTTTGGCAAAAGGCGTGGCTATTACGGTGCTGAAAAGTCCGATTGTACTTTGTGGCAACAAAAGCTCTGGCAACATGACTCAGATGATCCTATCTTCTCGAAGTTGTACATATATATATATATATATATATATATATATATATATATATATATATATATATATATACGGGGAGAGAGAGAGTGAAATTCATGTTATAACAAAAAAAACAAATTATTATTAAAACGTATTATTTTTTTATTCCCCAGCCATTCTTTTTGTATTTATTTAATTACTCCGACTTTTACCTGCTGGTACGCCGTCCGGTGTGCCCTGTGAAATGAAAGGTGGCATTCTTTATTCATTTATTTATTTATTCATTTATTCATTCATAACTGACAGCTTCGCGCTCCGCTCGTGCCCGGGCGGAAGAGGTGCTCCAATTCGGCTTAACTGTGACACACGCCCACCCTCCTCCCCCGGAGCTTCCATTCGGTTAAACTTAGGGGCCGCTTGGCACCGCCCGTGCCCGGGGAAGGTGCTCCTCTTCGGCTTACTGTGTCGCGAGCATGCCCTCCTCCTCCGGAGCTTCCATTCGGTTAAACTTAGGGGCCGCTTGGAACCGCCCGTGCCCGGGGAAGGTGCTCCTCTTCGGCTTACTGTGTCGCGAGCATGCCCTCCTCCTCCGGAGCTTCCATTCGGTTAAACTTAGGGGCCGCTTGGAACCGCCCGTGTACACAAGTTGTACACATTTGAGGATACTTCAGCCCTGAAGACATCTACATACTTATTTTTCATCGTAGTAGTAGCGCCACTAACTGGTAAAAGCTAATACAAGTTATTTTCTTGGATGTTTTTCTCTGTGCAACTCAACAAGGTCGCCCTCATATATGCTCGGATGACTGTTTCGGCCATGAGGATGTCACAATACGAAATTCGTCCTTTTTCGTGAAAAGTTGCGGGAGTGGCATTGCACTGTTCGGCAATAAAACAACGCTGATTATGAGGTTCTAAATATGAACGACAACTCGTGAAACTTTACACACACATCAGGCAGAGCAAATTTATCAATATTTTATACGTTAGTTGTGCAGCTTTTTTTAAATGGCTCGCCATGGCCCTCGAGAAATGTTCAAAAAAGCAGCCCTGGTTGAGTGTTTCACCTCGCTTTTTGTAAATTTTATGGAGTACAGTGAACCCTCGGTTATCGCGGTTAATGGGGACAGAGACCACCCGCGAAAACTGAAAATCCGCGAAGTAGCGGCGCACCTTCAAAAATGCTTAAAAAAAAAATACAATATATATATATATAAATATATATATATACATATATATATATATATATATATATATATATATATATATATATATATACATATATACATATATATATATATATATATATATATATATATATATATATATATATATATGTATATATATATATATACATATATATATATATATATATATATATATATATATATATATATGTATATATATATATATATATATATACGGGGAGAGAGAGAGTGAAATTCATGTTATAACAAAAAAAACAAATTATTATTAAAACGTATTATTTTTTTATTCCCCAGCCATTCTTTTTGTATTTATTTAATTACTCCGACTTTTACCTGCTGGTACGCCGTCCGGTGTGCCCTGTGAAATGAAAGGTGGCATTCTTTATTTATTTATTTATTTATTCATTTATTCATTCATAACTGACAGCTTCGCGCTCCGCTCGTGCCCGGGCGCAAGAGGTGCTCCAATTCGGCTTAACTGTGACACACGCCCACCCTCCTCCCCCGGAGCTTCCATTCGGTTAAACTTAGGGGCCGCTTGGCACCGCCCGTGCCCGGGGAAGGTGCTCCTCTTCGGCTTACTGTGTCGCGAGCATGCCCTCCTCCTCCGGAGCTTCCATTCGGTTAAACTTAGGGGCCGCTTGGAACCGCCCGTGCCCGGGGAAGGTGCTCCTCTTCGGCTTACTGTGACGCGAGCATGCCCTCCTCCTCCGGAGCTTCCATTCGGTTAAACTTAGGGGCCGCTTGGCACCGCCCGTGCCCGGGGAAATTGCTCCTCTACGGCTTAACTGCCACGCACGCCGGCCGGAGCTCTGGTACGGTCCGAACCGCGCGAAACGTCGTCACCGATCGTGTCCGGGGGAACGTGCTCTTCTTCGTCCACTCTCCTCTTCGCCCACGCTCTTCTTCGGCGCACGCCGGCCGTCTAACCGCTCCAGCGCCCCGTCGTGCCGCTCGGCGAAACTACAATGCCCCCGAATATTTTTTATACCCGCGAAGCACTGAACCCGCGAAAGGTGAACCGCGAAGTAGCGAGGGTTCACTGTATGTATAAGACCAAGACCTACAAAAAAGTCTCTTGGAGCAATAAGCTAGGTTTTACAGGAAGTCGGCCATTTTGAATTTACTTAAAAGGGGGCGGGTCACCACAATGGACTTTGTGTAGAAATTATTATTGGGGCCCGAGCAGCGACCGCGGCGAGGTCCCTATTGTTTATGTAGAAATTATTATTAGGGCCCGAGCAGCGACCGCTACGAGGTCCCCATTGTTTTTGTGGAAATTATTATTATTATTATTATTAGGGCCCGAGCAGTGACCGCTGCGAGGTCCCTATTGTTTTTCTAGAAATTGTTATTAGGGCCCGAGCTGCGACGGCTGCGAGGTCCCTATTGTTTTTGTAGAAAATATTATTACTTTTATTATTATTATTATTATTATTATTAGGGCCTGAGCAGCGACCGCTGCGAAGTCCCTGTTGTTTTTGTAGAAATTATTATTATTATTATTTTTCCGATTGTACGATCGCATTTTTGACCCCGAAACATGCACAAAAACTCACCAAACTTGGCAGTCTCATCGGGCATGGCGAGAAATTTGATATTTTAACATCTAATATGAACAGGAAGTGAGTTATGAATTTTTGAAAGTCCGACTTTTGCCCTTTTTTGCATGTTTACAGGGGTCATTCTTTTGCACCCTGATCCTAAAGGCTTCATCTGATTGCCTTAAAATTCTGTCTGTAGCATCTTAAGACCTGGGACAAACACTGGGGCTAAAATCTTTTGTTTCCGAAATACTATATGACGGGGGCGGGGCTTCAAAGTTTTCACTTAAGATTTCCTTCGCCGCAATGGACAAAATGCTTAATAACTCTCCTGCACATGCTGCTAAAAATCCAAAACTTCACATGTACATAAAGAGTCGGTACCTGAAGACATCTATATGTTTATATTCTGTTATACACCTTGCGCCAATCAATAACATTTTTTACATTTTGACGTACTGCACGGTGCCCTTTTAACGAATCCGATTGAAAATTGGCTAGAAAAGACTCAAGACATTGATCTTACTCTATCCCTATTTTTGTGACTTTCCTTCGAAGGGCGTGGCTATTGCGGTGCCGCAGAGTCTGATTATTCTCCGTGGCAACAAAAGTTCCTGCAAAATGATTCAGATGATCCATCTTCTCGAAATTTTTCACATTTGAGGATATTCAGGCCCTGAAGACGGCTGCCAACTTATTTTTGATCGCAGTGGTAGCGCCACCAACTGGTTAAAACAAATACAAATTATTTTCGTTGATGTTTTTCTCCGGGCAGGTTCACAAAATCTACCTTATATTTGCTCGGATGAGTGTTTAGGCCTTGAGGATGTCACAATACGAAAGTCTTTCGCCTTCTTCAGAGTGTCACATGATGGTGTCTTGTGACCCGTCTTTATCAGCTGATGTTCCATGAGGGCGTGACTTACCTGTCACAAGAATGAAGGCAAGTCACACCCCCCGCTGTCCGTTCACTCCGCCAAGATGCTGCTCTAGGTGGTAGAGAGGATGAAGGCTCCCTTGTCTCTGTTCATGGTTTTTATGCCTCGCTTGCAGATCTCAATGGCCTCTCTGATCCAGCGCTGTTGTTTGTTCTCTTCGGTGCGGATGACCCTACCCTTCTCCCGGTCCATGATGTGGTTTTCCCTTTTGCAGTGGTCAGTGATTGCTGATTTGTAATGTTCATGTTGTGCTTGTTCTTTTACTGCTCTGATTTTTCATTTTTTTGACAGGTAAGTCACACCCTCATGGAACATCAGCTGATAAAGACGGGTCTCAAGACACCATCATGCGACACTCTGAAGAAGGCGAAAGACTCGCCGAAACATGTCAGGTAAAAAATTAACCTAAAACATAATTGTCTGCTTTTAATGAATCAGTCAAATATCAATAATAAGAAGACAAAATGAACCTAATACAAATAAATGAATGCTTAATAACTCCCCTGCACATGCTCCTGAAAATCCAAACCTTCACCTGTAAATAAAACGTCCCGACCTGAAGACATCTTAATGTTATTATTTTGTTATACACACAGCGCCGCCAAGTGGAATCAAAAATGTGTTTTTATTTTAATTTTCACATCCTGCACGGTGCCCTTTTGACAAATCCGACTGAAAATTAGTCAGAAAAGACTCAAGACAATGATCTTTCTCTCTGCCGAATTTTGTGACGTTTTGGCAAAAGGCGTGGCTATTACGGTGCTGAAAAGTCAGATTGTACTCTGTGGCAACAAAAGCTCCGGCAACATGACTCAGATGATCCTATCTTCTCGAAGTTGTACACATTTGAGGATACTTCAGCCCTGAAGACATCTACCAACTTATTTTTCATCGTAGTAGTAGCGCCACCAACTGGTAAAAGCTAATACAAGTTATTTTCTTGGATGTTTTTCTCCGTGCAACTCAACAAGGCCGCCCTCATATATGCTCGGATGACTGTTTCGGCCATGAGGATGTCACAATACGAAATTCGTCCTTTTTCGTGTAAAGTTGTGGGAGTGGCATTGCACTGTTCGGCAATAAAACAACGCTGATTATGAGGTTCTAAATATGAACGACAACTCGTGAAACTTTACACACACATCAGGCCGAGCAAATTTATCAATATTTTATACGTTAGTTGTGCAGCTTTTTTTAAATGGCTCGCCATGGCCCTCGAGAAATGTTAAAAAAAGCAGCCCTGGTTGAGTGTTTCACCTCGCTTTTTGTAAATTTTATGGAGTACAGTGAACCCTCGGTAATCGCGGTTAATGGGGACAGAGACCACCCGCGAAAACTGAAAATCCGCGAAGTAGCGGCGCACCTTCAAAAATGCTTAAAAAAATATACAATATATATAATAAATATATAAATATATATATATATATATATTTATATACGGGGAGAGAGAGAGAGAGTGAAATTCATGTTATAACAAAAAAACCAAATTATTATTCAAACGTATTATTTTTTTATTTCCCAGCCATTCTTTTTTAATTTATTTAATTACTCTGACTTTTACCTGCTGGTACGCCGTCCGGTGTGCCCTGTGAAATGAAAGGTGCCATTCTTTATTTATTTATTTATTTATTCATTTATTCATTCATAACTGACAGCTTCGCGCTCCGCTCGTGCGCGGAAGAGGTGCTCCGATTCGGCTTAACTGTGACACACGCCCACCCTCCTCCCCCGGAGCTTCCATTCGGTTAAACTTAGGGGCCGCTTGGCACCGCCCGTGCCCGGGGAAGGTGCTCCTCTTCGGCTTACTGTGTCGCGAGCATGCCCTCCTCCTCCGGAGCTTCCATTCGGTTAAACTTAGGGGCCGCTTGGCACCGCCCGTGCCCGGGGAAGGTGCTCCTCTACGGCTTAACTGCCACGCACGCCGGCCGGAGCTCTGGTACGGTCCGAACCGCGCGAAACGTCGCCACCGATCGTGTCCGGGGGAACGTGCTCTTCTTCGTCCACTCTCCTCTTCGCCCACGCTCTTCTTCGGCGCACGCCGGCCGTCTAACCGCTCCAGCGCCCCGTCGTGCCGCTCGGCGAAACTACAATGCCCCCGAATATTTTTTATACCCGCGAAGCACTGAACCCGCGAAAGGTGAACCGCGAAGTAGCGAGGGTTCACTGTATGTATAAGACCAAGACCTACAAAAAAGTCTCTTGGAGCAATGAGATAGGTTTTACAGGAAGTCGGCCATTTTGAATTTACTTAAAAGGGGGCGGGTCACCACAATGGACTTTGTGTAGAAATTATTATTGGGGCCCGAGCAGCGACCGCGGCGAGGTCCCTATTGTTTATGTAGAAATTATTATTAGGGCCCGAGCAGCGACCGCTACGAGGTCCCCATTGTTTTTGTGGAAATTATTATTATTATTATTATTAGGGCCCGAGCAGTGACCGCTGCGAGGTCCCTATTGTTATTAGGGCCCGAGCTGCGACGGCTGCGAGGTCCCTATTGTTTTTGTAGAAAATATTATTACTTTTATTATTATTATTATTATTATTATTAGGGCCTGAGCAGCGACCGCTGCGAAGTCCCTATTGTTTTTGTAGAAATTATTCTTATTATTATTTTTCCGATTGTTCGATCGCATTTTTGACCCCCGAAACATGCACAAAAATTCACCAAACTTGGCAGTCTCATCGGGCAT